>NC_057734.1:21201751-21349703 GCF_004010195.1 Chiloscyllium plagiosum | reverse complement strand
AACCACCCCTCAAGGAGAGTCTTTTTCCGGTGTTCAGAGAGTTCCTCGTTTTTTCATAGCATCAACATTTCATTGTTTATTTTTAATAAAAAGTATAAAGTTTTGCCAGTTTAAATGTACACATGAAACTCAACACAAACTGTGTACAACCGCGATCCCATTGTCATGTAGCTGAGGAGCTGTGCACCTGGATAACACAATCCAACAGTGTTTTACTTTAGTATGTGTTTATAATGTGGATACATTATGTGTAAATTTCAACCTTGAATCAGACGTTTTCTAATTTGCATGTATTTAAACCCGGAGATTGTATATAATTTAGTTTGAGTAAGATGACATCTGCATTTTGTCTCATGGGTGCTGGTAATTTACTAAAGTTAGAGCATTTGAAGCCAGGGTCCAGCAGGATCTGAGTTTTAGATATTTCTTGATTAACCTGTGTAAGGTTCCTCTGGAGGTAAAAACAATGACTGCAGATGCTGGAAACCAGATTCTGGATTAGTGGTGCTGGAAGAGCACAGCAATTCAGGCAGCATCCGAGGACAGGCAAAATCGACGTTTCAGGCAAAAGCCCTTCATCAGGAATAAAGAAGGGCTTTTGCCCGAAACGTCGATTTTGCCTGTCCTCTGATGCTGCCTGAATTGCTGTGCTCTTCCAGCACCACTAATCCAGAATAAGGTTCCTCTGGAGCCTGGAATTCTGACTCCGAAGTAGTGTTTCCACAGAGCACCCGTGATGAGTTTTGTGTTGTGACAAAGCTGCCATCTTGACTGTGGGTGCATGGAATTTTGCTTTTATTGCAGGTATTTGTTTGAAGTTATGGTATAGGCCCTTTAACAATAGAACAGGAAAAGAGAATCTGAGCAATTTCTAGCTGGTTTCACATTGGACTATTTTTGCATGCCAACTGGACAAAACCTAAAAATCCATCTCCGGTCATCTCATTTCATTATCTTTTAATGGATTTCATAGTCTGATCAGGAATTGATTTCTTTCCAATTAATCAATATCTGTACAGAGATTACAGAAACAATCTCTGTAAAAATGGCCCAACTATACGATTAAACCGCTTCATTAACTGTTTCGTTCCACTTGTCTGAATGGGTGCAGCTCCAAGTACACTTGAAGCTTGATACCATCCAGGACAAAGCAGGTCACTTGATTAGCACCACATCCACTGCTTCCACCACTGCTCAATAACAGCAGCATGTACCAGCACAAGATGCACTGCTGAAATGCACAAGATCCTCAGATAGTATTGTCCAAACCCATGACAGTTTCCATTTAGAAGGTAAAGGGCAGCTGGTACATGGGAACACTACCAACTGCAAATTCCCCTCCAAGCCAGTCACCATCCTGACCTAGGTCAAAACCCTGGCATTCCCTCCCTAATGGCATTATGGGTTAACCTATAGCACATGGACTGCAGCAGTTCAAGAGAGCAGCTCACCACTGCTTTCTCAAGGATAGCTAATGACAGGCAATAGAAAATAGTCAGCCAGTGACACCCACGTCCCATGAATGAATTTTTTTTTTAAAAATTCCTCTAATCCATATTTGACAAGTTAAGAATATGTTGAGAAAAAGCAAAAGCATGGAAGCGTTTTTAAAGGTCCTGATGAATCTCAGGCCTCCGAAAGCCAAAATTTTTTAATTTTTTGCACCCTTTTTTGTTACAAAGGTGACCCAAAATGCTTTACAGCCAATGTAGTATCTTGAATGATGGTGATATTATTATTAATAATAATGTCATCTTTTTAGATTAGATTAGATTACTTATAGTGTGGAAACAGGCCCTTCGGTCCAACAAGTCCACATCGACTCACTGAAGCGCAACCCACCCATACCCCTACATTTACCCCTTACCTAACTCTACAGGCAATGACCAATTCACCTGACCTACACATCTTTGGACTGTGGGAGGAAACCGGTGCACCCGGAGGAAACCCACGCAGACACGGGGAGAACGTGCAAACTCCACACAGTCAGTCGCCTGAGGCGGGAATTGAACCCGGGTCTCCGGCGCTGTGAGGCAGCAGTGCTAACCACTGCCACCGTGCGGCCCATTTTATTTTGCTATATATCATTTAGACTCCTTTTTTATGTTTTACTGCCTTAAGACTAATTCCAAAGAGCATTGCTTTATAAACCTTTAAGGAAAAAATGTCGTTATGACACAAGTGCTGCTTACCTGTTTGGCACTGAGATCGTCACTTATCTGGTAGGTGAGTGACTTCTGGGAGGGTGGATTGGTACAGGAATGGTAAGTGAGCTTCCTCACAGGCTGAGGTGACTTATGATGGAACAAAGTCTGCCCCAGTTAATATTTTTTTAAATAACGGAGTGCCCTGGAATAACATGGTTCTTTTGGGTGATAATGATTGACCAGCCAATCTAGTTCATCAGGAGGGCCTGAAGAAATTACCTTGTCTCTGAGATTGTGATTTCATTCATTCAGCTGCAAGTGATCTAGTGAACTAATACCCCAACGAGTGAGCTGATCCTGTCAGGACTCTATTTTAACAAGTGACCTAATTTCAGTTGCTGGAATAAAACACCTTTTCAAGCAAACAAAAATATAATCATCAAACTGATTCTTATTTTTTGGACAAGATATAACTTGACTCTGCCAAGGAAGCTGACATTGTAGTAAGATTTAAGAATTTGAATAGCCAAATTTGCAGTTGCTTTGCCTTGTAGTTTGAATAATTTAAAGGAGCTTTGGAGTTTGGATACAGTAGAACATGTGCCATGTTGAGAACAAGATGTTGGCATGACCAGGTGAGAAAGGTGAACTGACTTCCCCCTCGTCAGTCACCTCAGTTGGTCAAAATGAAGGTTTGACTTTTTGCATGAGGCTATTCCTTTCTCCAGTTAAAAATGCTGTGAGCAGCAAGAAGTCAATCAATGGGACTATCTTGAGTCCAATATGAGCAATATTAACTGCTAAACCAGAGGAAAATAAAAAAATGTCGGGCTCCTGCGGGATCATTTGGGCACGCACACACCTGTTTAATGGGGAATAGTGTCCAACACACAGGAATATTAAAGGATAGATGGTCTGGTATTCTTTGGATATTCTTTGGATGTCTTTGAGGTTAAAGTTTTGAACCTGAGGCCAATTTTGTTCAGCTGCGTTCTTGGATGTGGTCCTGCAAATGTTGCAGTTTTTGAAAGTTTTTACTCTATTGCTGTTTCTTTGGGGAGCCAGTTCTTTAGAACAAGGGGAGAAGGCCTCTCTTCAATCTTCTGTCTAAAAGACTTTTGCAACCATTTTTTGAAATGCTCCTGTGGTTCCAGTGTGTACTTCTAAGTTGCTCTCTTGATGGACATTTTTGGGACCGCTATTGTGTTCGTATTTATTAAAAGCTAAGAACTGCAGATGCTGGAGATCTGAAACACAAACTGAAAGTGCTGGAGAAACTCAGCAGATCTGGCAACATTTGTTTTTATTCTCACTACAGAGTTAAAATTTAATTCCCTTCTCAGAACAGTTCTGTCTATGGGTGCTGCCAGAGTGCGACCTCTTTATTTGTTAATCTCTTTTGAGAGACTGAGGTTTTGATGGGTGAAAATTTGACTGATAGCCCATAGCGTTTTTGGGAGAGGAATAATAACAAAGTTTTCCAATGATCCATTGTCAAAATTCTCCTGTTTTATCCTTTTGATGTAAGCGTGGAAGAGGTCTCGAGGATGAAAGTTCAGTCTTCCTCTTTCTCTAATGAGATTCAAATCTGCTTTTGTTCAAACAATACATGTATTTAGTCTTATTCCCATGCGGAGGAAGTGAATGTCTCATTTTGACCTATACAATCCAAATAACCATCTTCTTTGGACCAGTAAATTACCCATTGGGTGCCTTTTTCCAGCTGTAGTGGACAGCTCCAGCCATTGAGACATTCCTGAGTTTGGCTACTGTCAGGCCCAGTGACTGTGGCAGTCATTTTATTGTTTCCCAGCTAATTTGAGATAGTTTTTCTCTTGACTCCAAAGGCCTTTTGAGTGAGTTAATGCAATGGTGTGTATTTTGTCCTTGTAGCACAATGCCTGGTTCCAGTGCAGTTGTATTCAGGAATAAAACTACGGTAGTCATGTGCGGTTAATCAGGGGGTGCAGTGAACATGGCAAACGACTTGCTTGCAAAATAACTGGTGTAAAACTAACATGGAAACGTTTCTCAGCAGCGGTGTCCTGGAGAACACTTTTTGGAGAGGAAGTCTTACAGATGGCGCAGAAGAGATTTCCTGGAATATTAGCAAAGACGAGAAATTCCAATTGTACGGAGACCCAACAGAAGCTGAGATTGTTCCCTTTAGAGAAGTTCAAAAGATTTAATAGATGTCTCTAAGAAGCTTGTATAGTAGTATTTACTGTAATTAAACATCCCGAGAAACTTTGCAAGAGTGGTTTAAAAACTGTTTGGCACCCGCCATAAGTGGACTTGAGGGCAGATGATCTAGATTGCGGTCAGAGAAGTTATGAAGGATGAAGTAGGTGAGCGAATTGGTGATACTTAGAGAGGAATTCTAGCATTTGGGGCACAGGTAATTGAAGGAGGGTTTGGGGGTGAGGGGTTTGTTGAATGCACCAGATTTCAAAGGCTGGAGGAAGTTTGAGTTGGAGGTAAGGCTACAGAAGATTTTGAGAACCAGAACAAAAATTGTAAAACATTAGTGTGGCTTCGCTTTGAGCCACTGTTGATCAGCATGCTCAGGAATGAAAGAATATTGTGCGATTTGGAAACTAGCAGCAAATACTTTTGGATTACCTCCATCAATGAAAGGTGGAACATGAAAGACCTGCCAGGAGCAATTGGGCCGAAAAGTAACACAGGCACAATTAAGGTTTTCACAGAGTAAATAAGGGAAAATTGTTTTCACTGATATAAAGGTCAGCAAATACAATAAATGACTTAAGGTAATTGGCAAAAAAAAGCCAAAGGGTCAGAGGTGAAGAATTGTTTTCTGCAAGAATTGCACTGTAAATATGATCTGACATCTGCCTTAGTGGTTGGTAGAATGGTAGAGGCAGATTCAGTGATCCTTTCTTTTATAAGGGGATTTGGGTAAATGCTTGTAGGGTCTCGAGGAAACAAGAAAGCTCTTGAGCTATGGATGAGCTGGAGGTTGAGTAGTTCCCTATGTCTTAAGCTTCTATAATTCTCTAAGAATTGCCTTAAAATGCAGAACTGACCTGAGGTAGTAAGGTCTCTATGGACCACAAAGATCCCAAAGCTTTTAATTCTTAGTGTGTGATCTCAGTCCATTTGAACTGAGAGTCTCCCTTAGCTTGGCTAAAAGAACAGAATGTAAACTAGAGTTTCTACTTCAGATTAGCTCTCACTATGATACAACTTGAGTGCATCAAGATTCTAGCTGGAATTGCAGCAAATGTAGATTTAAGGCTCATAAGTGGCCTTTTTTTAATGTGTAAGCTGGGGGGGGGGGGGGGGTCAAGAGGCAGCTGATGTCTGCACGTCGTGTTCTCGTCAGGTATAACCAAATTCAAGGGAGCGGATGAACGTGTGGAAATGAACAAAAAAAAAATTCAATTGTACATCACATCAGAAGAGCTATTTTAGAAAGTGTATCCATCGCAAACCTGGTGATCATTTTACTCTGTGCCTATGCCAGAGATTTTTTGATTGTAGGACTAACAATACAGAAACTTAGTCTATAATTATAAGTTTACCTCTTTAAGGATATGATCTAATTAGTGTAGCTAGAACAAGGATGTCTGTGGTTTAAGTTCAATTGAAGTGTATGTTGGTTTGCTGATTTATATACATTTTAGTGAAACAGTTTTGTAAACAAGGGATATTTCCATTTTTTTAAAAAACTCCAGAAGTTGAACTAATGAAAAATGTGAAAGTTTGAGCTCCCCACTGTTTGAGGAGATTTAGCTTCTATAGTGCTGTGTATTTTTGTTATTTATATTCACAAGAAGTGGGTGTCATTGGGCCACTTGTTGCCCATCCTATTTGCCCTTGTGAAGCTGATGGTTTACCACTTCTCAAGCTGCTATGCTTGACGTGTTAGGAAAGGGGTCTCAAGATTGCTGTTCATCCATATTGAAGGGCCACAATGTAATTCCAAGTCAGGATGATGTCTGGCTTGGACGGGAACGTGTAGGTGGTGCTGTTCCCATGCATCTGCTGTTGATCTCTGGATGGTAGAAGGAATTGTGGGTATAGAAGATGTTGTCAAATCAGCTAGTGCATCTTGTAGCTGATTCGTGCTACTACTGTGGTGGTGATGGTGGGTGAATGTTTAAGATGGCCCATTGTGCGCTAATTGAGTGGACTGCATTTGCTGGTGAATGCTAAGCTTCTTGTGTTGTTGGAACTGCACCCATCCAGGCAAATAGTGTATTTCACCGCTCTCCTGTTTGTATTGTAGATTGGTGGACAGGTTGGGAGTCTGGTTGAGTCACGCACCATAGGATTCCCAGACTCTAACCTGACCTATTCTTGTGGCCATAATATTTAGATAGCTGGTCCAACTCAATTCATTGCCTGGTCCCAGGATGTTGATTATTGAGGATTTCAGTGATGGTGATGCCATTGAATATCAAAGCATAGTGGTTAAACTTTTCTATTGTTGGTGATAGTTATTGCCTGGCACTAGTGTGGTGCAAATATTACTTGCCACTTGTCTACTTGTTGAATATAGACACTGATTGCTGAAGTGAATGAGGTTGAACATTGAACCGTCGTCAGCAAGCATCCTCACTTCCGACTTTCCTGATAGAAGGTCATTGAAGCAACAAATGATGGTTGGGCCTAAAATACTATCCTTTAGGATCTCCTACAATAATATCCTGAACCAGAGGTGATTGGCCTCAAGCAACCACAACTAACTCTTGTGCTTGCTAGCTATGATTTCTAAGTAAGTTCTGGGTCCCATTTACTTACACTCAATAAGACCTAATATTGAAGTTTCAATGTTCGTTTCTCTCAAAATTTGAAAGAAAGGAATGGTTCAATTATTAACTCTAACAAATGGTGCTGCAGGTGGGACTAGATTGGGTTGGGATATCTGGTCGGCATGGACAAGTTGAACCAAAGGGTCTGTTTCCATGCTGTACATCTGACTATGACTCTAAGTCAACACAGGGAAATGTATTTGCAGGAAACGATCCTGCTGCAATGGTTCTCTGTGGAAACAGACCCATCTGAATCTACAGTCAATAAAAATTCTGCAGTAATGCTTTATAATTTGTAAAAGTACATGAGCACTTTTTTAAAAAAAATGTAAACACTTGAGCATTCACTAAACAGTGGAATTTCCCTTTTATGTTGCATAGGAATAGTTAATGCACCAATGTAGGTTTGCCTCACAGACTAAAGGAGCGTACAAGTCTTAAGTTTCCAGGAATTGGCCTAGGATTGCTTTTTAGCCATCCTGGAAATGAAGACTAAATGGATGTAGGTTTGCTCGCTGAGCTGGAAGGTTCATTTCTCAGATGTTTCGTCACCCAATGAACACAGTCTACTGATTTCTCAGCAACAAACCCAAATAAGCAGACAAAACACATCCAGAACACATCTAGCCACTCTCCCCTACATCAAAGACATCTCAGAAATCACTGCAAGACTACTGACCTCTTAGCATCATGGTAGCCCACACACCCACCAATACACTAAAACAGCAGCTAATGAATTTGAAAGACCTTATACAGATGACAAGCAAAACTAATATCACGTACAAAATACCTTGCAAGAGCTGTAACAAAACACTACATGGGACAAACAGACAGAAAACTAACATAGAGAAAGTGAGGACTGCAGATGCTGGAGATCAGAGCTGAAAATGTGTTACTGGAAAAGCTCAGCAGGTCAAGCAGCATCCAAGGAACAGGAGAATCGACGTTTCGGGCATAAGCCCTTCGTAGAATTAAATTCTTGCTTCTCACTTCTATATACTGTGATGTTTTCACTTTTTTTCTCTCTGGCATCTAACCGAAACGTCGATTCTCCTGTTCCTTGGATGCTGCCTGACCTGAGCTTTTCCAGCAACACATTTTCAGCAGAAAACTAACATGAATGAGTATACATGAACATCAACTAGCCATAAAAAGACATGACCCACCCTCACTAGTATCTTCCTCATTCAGACGAGGAAGGTCAACACATCCATTCTAGGATAAGCCATACAGAGAGACACGAGAATTCCTAGAAGCATGGTATTCCAACCAGAACTCTTATCAACAAACACATTGACTTGAATCCCATTTACCATTGCCTGAGAAAAAGAACAGGAGATGGCATCACCAACCCAAGGAAACCTAAACACAGAAATAGAAAGCGGGCCATACCACAAGTACTTCATCCAGAGGCTCGATGAAATGTCTGAAAAACTAATCTTCCAGCTCAGCGAGCAAACCTACATGCAGAACCTCAACCTGAGCTACAAATCTTCTCAAAACCTGCTAACTAAGACTAGGTAAAATGTTGTCCCAAATAGATTACACAAAACATTGAACAAACTAAACTGTAGAATTAAATTCTTGCTTCTCACTTCTATATACTGTGATGTTTTCACTTTTTTTTTCTCTCTGGCATCTAGATACGCACTGAACGATTTCGGGAATCATTTTATGAATCACGATTTTATGGGCTTTGCATTAACAGGTGTTGTGATGCTGTTAAGGTATTGAAGCTATCTAAAGTGCAAGAACCTGTGGTCAGGTGACCCAGGACCTTCAGAATTGTTTCAGCAATATTGACTTCTTTTCCATTAAGAAGAAATTCAAAGTGCAGGCCTACTTTAAACCTAGCCAGTCTCTAAAATTTGCAAACTGCAGAGCTGGACCAGACAGGCCAGGCGCCACATTGTTTCAGAACAAACTGTTGTTTGCATGTTCTATGAACCTGCTTTTTTTAGAAGAATGCTACGCAGACTTGGTGGCACCCAGTTAAGTAGGAGACCACCGGCATAGCGTGATGAGGACAGCATGACTGTTGAAGGTTCAAAATCTTACTGTGCAACCTTCACATATGGAAAGTAGTCACCTCTTTAGATTTTCCTGGTCCTGCCTGATGCTAATGTTGGACACAGGCCATAGACTTTTCAAGAAGGGTACAAGAGGGGCAACAAGGAGCCCATGCTGGCTTAGTATTTAAGAACTGTCTCCAGAGAGCACATTCAACTGGCATTGTCTCCAGTTCCTTGTACCTCATTTGGTCTGCTCAGTCTGACGATGCTCCCCATGAGACAACACAAAGACCGGGAGCAGATCTGGATGAGAGGGGAAGCTTGAATTGATAACTCTGATCCTGAAACATCAGCCGACCCTCAAAGACAGAGCATCAGCCTGCCCCAGCCTTAATGGATAGCTATTATCAATCCTTTCAGACAGACAGCTTAAATGCAGTAATAGGCACGTGTGAATAAGGTGTAGCGCATCAGAAGCCTGTGTCATAAATAGCATGAGTATATGTGACAGTGTTTACTGAAGAGATTTATGAATAAATTTGACAATTGGATAAAACAAAGAACTGCAGAAGCTTGAGATCTGAAACAAAAACAAATTGCTGCAGAAACCCAGCAGGCCTGGCAGCGTCTCTGGAAAGAAATCAGAGTGAACATTTTGAGTCCAGTGATGACTCTTCAGAGTTCCAATGAAAAGTCATTACACTAAAAATGTTAACTCTGCTTGTCAGCTGCTACCAGACCTACTGAGTTTCTCCAGCAATTTCTGTATGATACAAATTGTTCTGCTATCACATCTGTTTCATCAACAAGAATTTGCTGTAACACAATTGACTAATTGGGATGCTGTTTCTGCAGCGCAAACTTTCAAAACATGTTGGCTATAATGTGATTACATCAACACTTTCAGCACTGTTTCTAAAGCACGGTTTTTCTATAATGTGGGACTGCACAAGAGCGCAACCATTGTGTTATAGAACTGACTGTTGTTTAATTTTTTTAAAAAGTAGTAGAGTCTGATAAATATTTTTCCTTGGATAAAGTGTCCAATAAGTTGTGTTGGACCTCCCCTGACTCCTGGTTCTTTGACTGTTCACCACATAACGTGCCTGGGTTTAAAAAGGTTGATTGTACACTGGTCAAGATACCTTTCACTTTACAATAAAATCACCTCCAGAAAATGGTTCCACTCCATTTTTGGCTTCACCCCAGCTAATGCATGTTGGGTTTTCCTTTCAAGTGGCCTATTTTCCTGAGGCTCCTGGATCCTAGATATTTGTGAGATGACACACAAGTTGCTAACATTAATGTCTTGGATGTTTTTATCATTTTTTGAGGTTAGCTGACTTCTGCTAAGGGTACGGTTCAATGGATAAACAACTCTCATTTCCACCTATCCCGTGAGTATCCAATAGTGTTAGTTCTTTAGGTGAGGCTAAAGGATGAAAATAGCACATTCTTGATCACTTAAGCCCATGACATAGGATTTGATCCTGACCGTGTGTGCATATGTACATACCCCAACATACATGCATATGTCGATCAGTCATGGGAACCCTGACTGATGTCCCATTGCTCACCATAATTCACCTTTCTAAGATTTGCTTTCTCTTCAACACTAATAGTCTTAATGTGTTTTTCTGATTCTGTTTTAAGTCAGACAAAGTAATGAAACTGGTGAGCCTGTCATTGTTATGATGTTGTAATGGCAGTCTGGTATTTTGCCATACATAAAAGAACCATAGAAACAATCGAAGAGGAAGAAGGATATTTATTTTTGTTTTTTGCTTTTAGTCCTTGCAGTTTGCTCTTGCCAGCGCTAAATTGAGATACTGCCAAAAAAGCTTTTTATCCCAAGGATCAAATAAATGTTGAGAGATTTGTTGCATAGTACAGTTTGTTTCTCCATAGTAGAGTTCACTATGCAGGTCCTTTTGTTAGCTGCAGTGGTTTAAAGTGAAATACTTTGTAGATCAACTTTTTAAAGATTTTTTGTATTATTGGTCATCAGACTAGGAAAATAGAATGATATGATTTAACTTGTTTTACAAGGTGCAAACACAAATTGCATGATCAAGAGTACATTTGTTACAGTTATGGTGGTTTATTATAAAATGGGATGTTTTTTTAAAAGCAATCCATAATTGTAATTAATACTGCCTCCTCAGGCTGATATTGAAAAAAGAAAGGATATGTTGATGCCTGCACAGTCAGGAGCTTGTGGAAAGCTCCTAATGGCTTCATGCAAATTTCTAATGTTAGAAAATCATCTGTCTTTTGTTTTTAAAATATATAATTTGGGCACATTGATCTGCAAGCTGACTCTATACTTTTAAACAATGAGACATAATTAGACATTGACTAGGCCTGCAGTTTTGCTGAAGTTACAAGTTTGAAAACCTCTAGAATGATCACAACCAACAGTACCAAACTGATACACTTATATTCACACCTAGTTAAATGGTATGTCCATTACATAAAGATATACCAATTTTTTTTCTTGTTTAAGCATGCATAAAGAGATACTGTAGGGAAAATTGATGAAAGACAGACATGTGTAAAGCGTCATTCTGTTTACAAACCAAATATCAAGAAAAATATTTGTCTGTCTGGTTTCATAGTTCACCAATCTAGCTTAGGATCCACATCATTACAAACCAGGAAAAGCTCTGCACGTTCACGGCAAAGTATTTTAAATGTTTTGTTGCCTTCACCCAGAATAGACTTAGATAAATTCTTAAGCACAGAAAGTGCCCTGGAGTTCCTCCGGAACTCTATCTCATGCAGTGCTGAGCTGAAACCATCTGGGATGGGCTGATAACAGGGCATCAGCTTTCCATCCTGCCCAAAGTGTATCTCTCCGTTGATTTGGACTTTTGTCTTGAATATTTAGTGTGATTTGTCTTTACAGTTTTTTTCTAACTTTGTGTTCTGTTTTTAACTTGAATAAATCCATTACAATAATTATAAATTTGTAATTGGTTGAGTTTGCCTTAGAGGCCAAGTAGCATTTTTTTTTAAAAAAGCTTGATTTAGTCCCTTATTGTGCATGTAACAAAAAGGTCTATTCAAATTATTTTCATTCACGTATATTTTAGCTGACTCAATTTGTTCTTGTTCCCATGTTTCCTGCTGACAGTCAAGGGCTCTTCCTTTTTGCTGGGAATCATTAATAATTTGAAAGGTTAGCTAACATTGTTGAGTGTTTGTCATTAATGAAAAGGTGGCAATTAGTACATATAACAAGATGAAATCTGTTTAAGTATTCTTTTCCGCTGGAAATGAAAATTGTAGGGGCCCTCTTGTAGAACAGTGGTAGCATCCCTCTCCCTGGACTGGGAAGCCAGGACTCAAGTCCCACCTGCTCCAGAGGGTGTCATAACATCTCTGAGCAGGTTGATAAGAAAAATAGGTTAAATTTTAACAAAAAGAAAATTTGTAACGAAATGAAGTCATTCATTTTATTGGTCAGAGTATTGAGTACAGGAGTTGGGAAGTCATGCTGTGGCTGTACAGGACATTGGTTAGGCCACTGTTGGAATATTGCATGCAATTCTGATCATCTTCCTATCGGAAAGATGTTGTGAAACTTGAAAGGGTACAGAAAAGATTTATAAAGATGTTGCCAGGTTTGGAGGATTTAAACTATAGGGAGAGGTTGAATAGGCTGGGGCTGTTTTCCCTGGAGTGTCGGAGGCTGAGGGGTGACCTTATAGAGGTTTACAAAATTTGAGGGGCATGGAGAGGATAAATAGACAGTCTTTTCTCTGGGGTGGAGGAGTCCAGAACTAGAGGGCATATGCTTAGGATGAGAGGGGAAAGATATATTTTAAAAAAAAAAGACCTAAGGGGCAATCTTTTCACGCAGAGGGTGGTGTGTGTATGGAATGAGCTGCCAGAGGAAGTGGTGGAGGCTGGTACAATTGCAACATTTAAGAGGCATCGGGATAGGTATATGAATAGGAAGGGTTTGGAGGGATATGGACCGGGTGTTGGCAGGTGGGACTAGATTGGGTTGGGATATTTGGTCAGCATGGATGGATTGGACCGACTGGTCTGTTTCCATGCTGTACATCTCTACAAGTCTATTTTACTATCTTTTATTTAATGTGTCATGCGTTCTCAATTTTCTGTTAACTTATTACATGCCATCGTTATTTTTGTGATACAGCATTTTCTTGTGCACTGAATGGTAAGGGGACCACATCTGAGCAACAGATAGTTGCCAACATTTCTACAATCAAGGGTTACTTTGCCTCCCATTTGAGATCACTGACAACTAGTGTATAGAGTATTGATTTTGAGTCAGCAGCTTCTGTTTTAATGTGATGTAAGGTGAACCGGATGGACTGATCTTTTTTATTTTGCTGTAGCAATTCTTATGATCTCCTCCTTTGATCACCCAGGAAATTCAGTGGTTGTAGTTGGATTATATATTATAAACCTTCATTTTGGTTTTCAATCAAGCCTGTGCTCATTTTCAGAAACGTTTCTCCTCCGGATGTTGGATAATATGAGGGCAGGCGTCCACTCTGGTTGCTTTAAGCTTAATTACCCTGACTCTGCACTTATTCTGCATAAGCAATTGTTGTTGAATATGAAATTGATTTCTGCAGAGCCATTTTAATGTTGGGAGAAGCCCAGCAGACATTCTTTGGAGGTTTTCCAAATGACTAATTTGATAATTGAACACAACTGAGTCATATGTGAGGGGAAAATAATCCTAGATTTGTTCTCTAGTCAGGTTAACTCAATGGTAATTAATGCTTTACACTTGCTCCCAGGTCTACCTGGATGAGGAGAGAGAATATGCTGTTTTTTCCCCTCTTCAGTTTTGTAATTATATTTCATGGATTGTATGGAGATTGAATTGGATGCCCTTTGCAGTTGAATAGACTGATGTTTACCAGGTTCGCACAAATGGGCAATAATTACTGTCTGAAACACTGGGTGCTAAGTTCTAGTTGCATTTCATACCTCTGCATGAGTCAGCAACAATCATTGTAGGATCCTGAAAATGAAAGGAGATCTTTTATCTTTGAATATAATCAAGTAAGTTTCTACAATTCAATTTTAAATTACCATTTTAAAGACAAACAACACATTACTGTAACATATGCCAGCAAATAGGGATGTATGGGCAATTACACCCAACATTTCATTACTTGAATCTGTCATCCTTAGAAGTTAATTATAATTCTGCGCAGCACATCAGGAAGTAAAATACTATTTAAATCAGTCATGAAAATCAGTATTATAGCCTGCAATAATTCCAACATTTATTTTTATTTTTGGCTGTGTAAGTCAAATGTTTGCGACCAAAAATAAATGCTTTCATTTTGTCTGTCATGTGTTATGGCCCCAAATAATTTAGACAAAGGTCTAATAGCTGTCATTTGATTACTGACAGCCAGTGGCTTAAGAAACGGAATTCATGTGGCAACGGTGAATTCTACTGATTTTTACGACTGCACTATATGAAGATATAACTCATCGGTGTCCAACAAGTCTCTAGTCTTTGTTTGGTCTCCATTTCACACCCACTGGGATTAATATTTGATAAGCACACAGATGAGCAGTAATACCAGTATTGAATTGTTCTGTATGGTTACTTTACAGGTCTGGTTTAAAAATTGTCACTTCAGTGTGTTTTACCAAACAATTGAAAATTGATGACTTACATAAACGATCAATGTATTTGGAAGTTGAGTCTTTTTACTTTGGTTCTGAAAGAGAAGATGATGCTGATTTGCTGCTTTATACCAAAAAGAGCTCCATTATCCAACATCTGGAACATGATTGTAATTATCTTTCACGTAGCAAGCCTGGTAGCTCCAGTAAAGAATCGACCAATAAGTAGTGCTAATAAATCAATAAGCTGAGACAATGAGGATTTTAAGGTTTTGAAATCTTTTTTTAAACCTGCAGCTTGTCATTCTTGGGTATCCTTGCAACTGTCAAGAGGCCCAGTGAAGCATGCTGGTCATCTAAAATTTTGAGAGCACAGCATGGCACATGACTGTCATTTTTCTGTCACCAGGTTTAGTGTGATAAAGTCTTCCTTATCTATATTTGTAATGCCTAAGCGGTGGAAATAAAAAGTTAATCCAGAAATTGTCATGATTTAATTTTTATCACAGGCAGTTATCTCAAACTTGATGAGACATTCAGTTCAAGTAGAAACGCATCACAATTTACATCTCTCAAATACTCCAATCAACGGGTCAGTCATGGAAACAAAGTTGCAGGAGAGACAACTGGTTGTCTGTTCAGTATAATCTTCTTGTCAACCTTGGTTTCATCCACCAGAACCCAGCGCAGCAAAATGAATATATACCAATCAGGATTGAAGATGTAATGAGGCGTTCTGATGTTATCTCTAAAATTACTGTGCTGCTGTTAGTTGTTGAGCAAACTGACGGGCCACAAGGAGGTAAATCAGTAGGGAAACATTTCATATGATATTTAGAGGGATCTTTCACTTAGGAAAATATTTTGGAAGGCAACTATCTCATGGTGATTATGTAAATCTGGATGAAATCTCCATTAGGAAATGGAGCAGCAGGGAGAAAGAATCCTCAACCTTCCAAGAATAAATAGACCAAGTCCAACATCCCTGCAGTTCTGTGCGGCAGTGAAATAAATTGTGCTCCTCTAATGAGGCTGCCACAAATTTTAACATCTCTGCAATCAACTACAATTACTAATCTCCTCCTTTTGATTGCCACAGGGGAAATCTGTAATATCTGTTGGTCTGTATTAAGCACATAACTGGCACTATATTTTCCAGACTAAATGTTGTCATCAATTTTTTTCAAGCAGTAAGGTCACTTCCTGCACACAGGTCCTTTTTTAGTGACTGAGTCCTCCAAGGTAACTGTAGACAATCCAATCCATGTCTTAACTCCTGATTGAGTAGACCGTTGATACTTGAGTTGACTAACAGCTTCATGCAGCAAAGTTTAATGTTGAAGGCCCTTTTGTTGATGGCAGTCTCTTCTGTTTGAGATGGGCATTGAGACAAGACAAGCTCCTGTTCTCATACATTTGGAAATGGATTAATCTGTCTTATTGAAAGATCTTTAAGATATGTGAAGAAGCCTGGAGTCGTCTTTAGGAGATCAGGAATTGCAGCTGAGGCAGAAGAAGCAGATTAAAGGCTGTGTCAGCACATAAGCAGCAGTATTGTTTGGAGGGATGGCACTGATATTTGCCCTGCTTTGCTTGTTCTGGCACTTTTATGTAATAAATCTTATAGTCCCACTCTCTTTTTTTTCTCTTTTAGATCCTTCCCACAGTCCTTTGTAGATGACCCAGTTTTCTCCTCAACTGTAAACTTATCAGAAAATGTTTGTAACAATTCAAAACTGACCCAACATGAATTTGGGCCTGTGGAAAAAGCAGCTTCATGATTTATTCCACAACCTCAGAAAAAAAGGAAAAGGATATGGATCTAAATATTAGTCAGAATAATTCAGCTCTATGAGGGCACATTGACATCTTCATTGGGAAATGACTCACTTACAATTTTGAGGCCGATGGGTGGGAGGAAACAAAGTTCCTGTCGGATTTATCTGACAATGAAATCTCCGTTAACCATGAGTATATTCAGATTTTTTTGTTTTTATTCTATTCTAACAGAGATCAATTTCAAAAGAAACGGGAGTTTTTAAAATCTCTTTGAAAAGCAATTGAAACTAGAAAAAGAGTAAAAAACCAAACAGACGTTTTTATTTTCTGGTAAGGATTTTCTAAAATGAAATTATATATGAGAACCTAGCTAAATTTATTTTATCTGCACGACCTAATTTCCTCAACCCCACCTCATTTCTTGCCTCAAAGATGCTGATTCTCTCTAGGATCAGGATATATGGCAGCTCACCCAAATGCTGGCCTTGCAGTTTGTATTTTGATTGAGAAAGTAGCTGTCGATTGTCTGGAAGCTATGTTTTGTGAAATGGTTGGCTGGGTACTGCATCATGCGTAAAGCTCTGAAACAACACATTACCCTCCGGCTGTACTGAGGCAAGAGAACTCTCTCTGGTTCAAGTCAGAACCAAAATAGATGGATCAGCTCTGTGGATTACAGGACAGCTGACCATAGTTCAGGATTAAAAAGCTTGTTGACCCCTGGCTCGGAGGGGAAAAATGCAGCGATTCATCCCAGGCTGCAGGTGTACTGAAAATCAGCCAGCAGAGCTTCTTGTTCTCTTCAAACAGAAAAAAATGCCAATGATCTAACAGAATAGATAGTCACCAAACCATGAAACCGAATTGTAGGGCATTCATAGTGTCAGAAATAGTTTGTGAAGAAGTCTAAGCTTTCTAATCATGTAATTGGTATGAGGCAGCCAGGACACTTGGTGTTATTAAATTATTGGATTTTCAAGTCTGTGTTGAATGTGAACTTTACTCGACATTAATCATTTTGTTAAACCTACCAGAAAATGTATATTTTTAGCTCTTATCAAAATAACGTTATAATCTCTCAGCTTTTTAGTAATGCCTCTTAACGTCAAATGGTTTTCTAAATTTATGCAGTACTGGCAATTAAATGAATCATTATGCTGGTAACAGCACCATAGTGCTGTATTGCATTGCGGGTTCTGTACAGGAACAGTCATGCCCCGAATCAGCATTCTTGTGCTGCAGTAGGAGTGTCCCTACCTCTGGGTCTGAAGGTCTGGGTTCAGATTCTGGGCCTAGCCATGTGTTGTAACATGTCAGGAAGGGCTGATTTAAAAATATTAACTCATTCACTGTGTTGTGTAATGATATTAAGTATTGATAGAATCTTTGAATGTTAAATGCAGAAACTGGATGTCTTGAGCCACCAACTTTGAACTGACCAGTTGTTTTTAACCTACAGGAGCTACCTAGCTTGATGCCACGCTGCAACTCGCTTCCTCTACACCTTAACTATTGCTTTTTGTCAAGCAACTTTTTGATTTTCTTTTAAAAGATACTTGATGGGCTCTGATTCAACCATATGTCAGAGAATTGTGCAATTAATCCCCCACTTCAATTTTTAAAATTTCAAATATTCTGTTTTAAGATTTTCTCGTCTAACCTATCTCTGGTTACCAAATGTGATTGAGGTGCATTAGGACGAGCTGGTAGCAATTCTGGCAAGTGTAAAAATAGTTAAGTCCCCTGGGCTGGATATGACTTATCCTAGGATTCTCTGGGAAGCCAGGGAGGAGATTGCCAAGCCTTTGGCTTTGATCTTTGTCGTCACTGTCTACAGGAATAGGGCCAGAAGACTTGGAGGATATCAAATGATGTTCCCTTGTTCAAGAACAGGAGTAGAGACAACCCTGGAAATTATAGACCAGTGAGCCTTGCTTCAGTTGTGGATAAAGTGTTGGAAAAGGTTATAAGAGATAGGATTTATGATCATCTAAAAGGAGTAAGTTGATTAGGGATAGTCAATATGGTTTTGTGAAGGGAAGGTCATGCCTCACAAACCTTATGGAGTTCTTTTGAGAAGGTAACCAACCAGATGGATGAGGGTATAAGTGGTTGATGTGGTGTGTTTGGATTTCAGTAAGGCATTTGATGTGGTTTCCCACCGTAAGCTATTGCACAAAATACAGAGGTTTGGGATTGAGGATGATTTTTAGTGGTTTAGTTCCTCGGATGATATCTGTAAAACAGCAGAGGGTTAAGTCTGTTTCTGCAAAGAATTCCAACAGGTTGGCCAGGCAAAAAGTATGCTTGAGAAATCAGTGTTGACAGACCTTATTCACTATTTCTCTCAATGTTTGATTATTTCTGTCATTTGGCCAAACTCTTGAGGCCTGCCTCATGATTTCCTGGCTTGGGAAGCCATTTTGGCTCCCTTGCATTCCTCTGGTGCTATTTGACTCATTCCATCCCCAAGGGCATTGTGAATCTACCTACAGATGGTTCAAGAAAGTAGCTCACCACCACCACCTCAAGGGCAATTCTGGGTGGACAATAAATGCTGGCCAGCCAGTGATTTTTTTTTTAGAAGTTAAATTTCACAGATGCTTTCAGCGTTCCATTTAGAACCTTTCCTATGTGTTTCCTTGATTCTTAGTTATCAAATTTTGGTACCTTGCCTTCCTTGGGTTCTTATAATCCCTTTTAAAAACAGTTGCTCTTTGCATTGTAACCTCCTAGACCTATAAGTTCAATATCGACCTTCTCTGAAAATGAAGGGACAGAATTTGTTCAGTTTTTGTTTTTAAATCACACTCCATTGTAAAGCTACATCTCAATCTCAGGAGCCCAAACTCTCCATGATAAATCTCTTGTCCTGTTTAATATGCCTGTAGAAAGTTATGGTATTGCTTTTTTTCATTAATTTTTTTAAAACTCTCTAACCTTTCTAATCTCCATCTATTTATGTAGCTTTCCTATATATTGAAACTCTTTCTTCATTATCTATCTATCTTGTGTGCTCTAAATATTTCTCTAACTTTAGATTTGGCTTAATTTCCCCTTTATTCATTCAAGGGACCTCGAGCCTTCAATGAATTCCCTTTTCCATTTATTGGAATTGGTTCAATTTAAACATTTTTTACTTTCCAGGTTAGGTATTCTCCATTTCTGAAAACAAACACGGCCTGTTGGTCAATCTTTCCTTCTATTTAATGTGTGCTGGATTACATCTTGCTATGATTTTTTGACTTGGTTGACTTTCCTATCTATACAGTATGATCCACCATGTGGCTGTGAATATTAATATTTATTAGCATGTAAGGTGCTGTTTTGTAACATAATTTATCAAGGCTTTGAGATGACTTGTGCCCACTCCGTTTGATAATGCAAGTTTCAGTTTGAAGTGTGCTTATTGATGTGTGATTTTCAGAGTTCATAAATTGATTTTTGTTGTCATTTTGGGCCCAGAATTCTCGAGGGATGTTCTATATAAAAGCAAAGGTGCTATATCCCAGAACCTGTCACTGCCATCATCAAAGTTCACTGGGGTCATGCCTATGATAATAGGCATAACAAAGCAGTTTGCCTGCTACAGAAAGTACAAGAAAATAGTATCTTCAAGGGCACTGATTGTAATCTGTCTGGTTTTGCAGAGAGGCCCTAATTACCTCTTTGGTGTGTTAAGGCAGCCATCTTGCTTGCTCCAGATTTCTGCTGATAGAGCCATAGAAACGGTCAAAAGACGCATTCTGTCCCTCCCCGAATACATCCTCCTAAAAGGCAGGACTCTGCATTTGTCAGTTTAATTTCTGTTCCACAGAGTGTGTCCCAACAAAGTTTTACATTGAAAGAGTTAGATGTTTGACCTTTGTGAATATGATTTCCTTATGCAGTTACTATCTATTGATATCCATCATATCTGGATGATTTCTTTGAAGCTTGCAGTCATAGTAAGACCATAAGACATAGGAGCGGAAGTAAGGCCATTCGGCCCATCGAGTCCACTCCGCCATTCAATCATGGCTGATGAGCATTTCGACTCCACTTACCCGCATTCTCCCCATAGCCCTTAATTCCTTGTGACATCAAGAATTTATCAATCACTGCCTTGATGACATTTAGCGTCCCGGCCTCCACTGCACTCTGCAGCAATGAATTCCACAGGCCCACCACACTCTGGCTGAAGAAATGTCTCTGCGTTTCTGTTCTGAATTTACCCCCTCTAATTCTAAGGCTGTGTCCACGGGTCCTAGTCTCCTGGCCTAACGGAAACAATTTCCTAGCGTCCACCCTTTCCAAGCCATGTATTATCTTGTAAGTTTCTAATAGATCTCCCCTTAATCTTCTAAACTCCAATGAATACAATCCCAGGATTCTCCGCCATTCCTCGTATGTTAGACCTACCATTCCAGGGATCATCCATGTGAATCTCCGCTAGACACGCTCCAGTGCCAGTATGTCCTTCCTGAGGTGTGGGGACCAAAACTGGACGTAGTACTCCAAATGGAGCCTAACCAGAGCTTTATAAAGTCTCAGTAGCACAACGGTGCTGTTACATTCCAACCCTCTTGAGATAAATGACAACATTGCATTCGCTTTCTTAATCACTGACTCAACCTGCATGTTTACCTTTAGAGAATCCAAATTGTAGGGTGCATCTTGCCTACAGACCATTTTGTGTAAATATTAATATCACAGACCAGAGGATGGCTGACCTGATATTCAGTCATTAGTTGCTCTGGGGAAAAATTTCCAGCCTATTGAACCCTTGCTCATAACTCAACCCCTCCAGTCCCAGTAACATCCTTGTAAATCTTGTGTGCACCCTTTCCAATTTAATATCCTACCCTATTGCAGGGACACCAGAATGGTATGCAGTCCTCCAAAAAACTCAAATCAAGTTTGTGAAACATTATTTTCCCACACACAGTCATGCTGATCATCCCTAATCAGTCCTTGCCTCTCCAAATACATGTAAATTTTGTCTCTCAAAATCCCTTCCAACAATTACCCACCATTGATGTCAAATTCACCTGTCTATAGTTTCCAGGCTTTCCTTGCAACCTTTCTTAAAGGTGCAACATTAGCCACCCTCTAGTCTTGCAGCATCTCACACATAGCTGTAGATGTTACAACTATCACTGCAATCTATTCCCTAGCTTCCCACAATGTCCTGGGATACACCTGATCAGGTCCCAGGGATTGATTTATCTTTTTGCATTTAAAGACCGCTGGCACATCCTCTTCTGTAATGTGGACTGTTTAAAACATCACAATTTATTTCCCCAAGTTCCCTTGTTTTCACATCTTTCTCCATAGTAAGTACAGATGAGAAATATTCATTTAGGATCTCGTCCATCTCCTGTGGTTCCATACATAGATGGCCTCATTGATTTTTAAGGAGTCCTATTCTCTCTTTCTCCTATTGCCCATAATATAAGTTGTTGGATTCTCCTTAACCTCAAGTCTATCCCATACCTCTTTATGCCCTCCTGATTTCCTGCTTAAACATGCCACTACTCTCACTATACACCTCAAGGGATTCACTTGATCTCAGCTGTGTATATCTGATATTTGCCAACTCCTTTGCCCTTTACCAAAGCCTCAATATGTCTTGTCATCCAGTGTTCCCTACTTCTACCAGTCTTGCCCTTAACGCTATCAGGGGCATATGTTCTCTGAATTGTTGTTACCTCACTTGTGAAAGCTTCCTTTACCTGCAAATAACCTCTCTCAATCAACTTAAAAAGTTTTAGTCTAATGCCATCAAAATTGGCCTATTTAGAATTTAACTTTCAAATCAGCCCTATTCTTTACTATAACTATTTTAAAACTGATAACATTATGATCACTGGTCCCAAAGTGCTCCCACACTGACACCTCAGGCACTTGCCCTGCCTTATTTCCCAAAAGAATGTTGCTTTTTGCTCCTCTATAGGTACATCCACATTGAAGATTTTTTTTTAAACACAAATTCCTCCCCATCGAAGTCCTTTACTCAGTCTCGGTCTATGTTTGGGAAATTAAACCCCCCACTATTACAACCTTGTGATTCTTGCAGATATTTGAGATCTCCCATAATATTTGCTCCTCGGTTTCTTGATGACTATTGGGGCCCTCTCATACAATCCCATCAAGCTGATTATCCCCTCCTTGCGTCTAAGTTCCACCCAAATGCAAGTTAGACAGAATGATCCCCCATGAATATTCTCTCTAAGTACAGGAGTGATGTTTTCCCTAATCATAAGTGCCCCACCCACTCCTCCCCTGCCTCCCCCTCTATCCTTTCTGTAGCGTCTATACCCTGGACCTTTTGAGCTGCCAGTCCTGTCCCTCCCTCCCTCCGTCAGGCATGTTTCCATATTGGTATGATGTCCCAGTCCATGTTCCCAAACATGCCCTGAATTCATCTGACTTATCTGTCAGGCCTCTGATATTGAAATAAACACAGTTTAATGCTTCAGTTTTACTTTGTTCTCTGGTGCCTGCCCTATTTATTTAACTTGTTCCATTTTAACTTTTGAACTATCCTTAACCTTCTCTCACTACTACTCTGGATACCCGAACCTCCTCTTCATACTAGTTTAATGCCCCAATCCTTTTAAATTCCCACACAATAGATGTTAGGTTGTTGGTAATACACTGCCATTGTGTCGTGCATGGGAAGCACTTTGGACAATCATCTCCTTCAGTGTCGTGTCTCATCCCTGGTTCAAATCCTCGATAGCTTACCAGTAAGACCTAGCAAAAATATAGTCTCCTTAACCATGAGAAATCATTTTGTTTTTAGGCATACTGTGGGCCTTCCAATGAGGCTTGTGAATTATTTGTGATGTAAATGTGAACATCAGATTGTAAATACAGTGAAATGTGCTCTCTGGTATTTTAAAACAAATTGCTGAGACTTAAAATCAGCATTTTCTGCAGGGTTTCTGAGACTCAGCAGCTTCTAGTTGTATCAGTGTAGCAGAGTTCTTGTCCACTCATTGGAAAGTTAGGTTACAGGGACACATTTTTTTAAACCAGCCTAAAATCCAGTAGGGATTCTGCAGATAAATACAAAATATAGTCCATGCTTGATTTTATGAAAGTAAAAATGCTGTAGAAAATGTCACTGCCTGCGTCTTTTTTCCTTTTTTAACAAGCTAAAATTAGGAGCCCATTCATGTAACACAATGTTTAGTTCTTAGGCTTTGTACCCTGGAGTAATTGGGTTGAACAAAAGACAGGTTCTGGTGAGGCTTTTGACAGTGTGATCGTAATGTTAGAAAATTCTCTTGCATTCCTGAAGATGTTTTGAAATCTGTACTTAAGCATTCAAAAAACAGAATCAACCATTAATTGAATGTCTCTCTCAAGCTCTTTTCTGTTCAAAGGCAAATGGAGAAACTAAACTGATGAAAACTTTGGAAAGTTTTGTGAAAATCTGATACATAATACCACTATAATTATTGGCTTTCAAATGATCACTCTTCACTGAGCTCATGTATTACTACTTTTAACATGCAAATATTTAACAATGCATGATACCAATTGGTTTTGCATATTTGAGTTCTAAATTATTAATGGTATAGTTGCAGAGTGTGCGATGAACAACCACATTGCTCATTGTTTGTGCCACCTTATTTACTACAGGGTATTTTAATGTTAAAATTGGATCCTACATCAAATCATGTAATGATAGTAACTAATTTTTATAACTTGCATGGAAATGTTTGCAGACTTCAGTGACTCAATTTTTAGACAAATTGACATGCGCTAAATGTTATGGAATGTGAAGTACATCATTGACCAATTACAGTTACATTTTAGCAGCTTGACATATGAACACACAATAGCAGAAGTAAGCCATCAGTCCATCAAGCCTGCTGTACCAGTTCAGTATGATCTTACTTGCTTTTGAATTCCACATTTGCATCTCGCCTTAATAGCCTTTGCCTGTGATTCTATCTAACTCTGCTTAAAAGCATTCAATAACTCTGCGTTCACTGCATTCTGAGGCAGAGTTCCAAAATCTCTCAATCTCCTACCTTGTTCCTAAAAAGGAGATACCAAATTCTAAAGCATTGACCCTTCATTCTGGACTCGCCCATGGAGGAAACATCCTTTCTACATCTGCCTTGCTGAGACCTTTCAGGATAGTGTATAGTTCAATTAATTATGGCATCCCTCACTTTTCTAAATTCTAATGGTAACAAGCCCAGGCTGTCCAACATACCCCCCTCAGATAGCCCACTTATTCAAGCATTGCTATAACTGCCCCAATGCATCCATATTTCTCTTTTCTAAAGAGAGACCAAAACTGCGCGCAGTTTTCCAGTGAGACCATAATTGGTACTCTATATAATTTGAAGCCTAACATATTGCCTTTACATTCAATTCCTCTCACAGTAGAGGTTAGGATCCCATTAGTTGTCTTGATTACATGCTATATTTTCTTGTTGCTACATGTGATACTTTTTCCTTAAATTTGATGCTTTGCCCAATTTTAGTTAACTACGAATGCTGAGTTCTTCCCTTTTAGAACATGCAGGAATGTATGTAATCTGAAATATCCACTTTTAAAACCTCTATTTCTAATTATCTATCCTATAGCCTAGTATGCCAGTTCACTTCAGGTAGCTTAGCTTTCATACCCGCCTAGTTGCCCTGGTATAAATTTAAAATGCTAGTCTTCAGCCCAATGTTCTCACTTTGTAACTGGATGTAAAAATTCAGTCTTAATGTAATCTCTGGTATCTCAGGGTGCCTTTACATCGAGGTTTTTATCTCAGACTACACAATATCAAGTTCGATGTAACCTGTTCTCTGGCTGGTTCCAGAAAGTTTCTTAAACCAGCATAATCTCAAAGCACTCTGAATTCTTCATCTCTGCAGCCACTGCAAGCCTCCTCTATTGAAGAGGACTTCACCTGATGAAGGAACAGTGCTCCGAAAGCTTGTGATTTTAAATAAATCTGTTGGACTATAACCTGGTGTTGTATGACTTCTGACGCTGCTAATCTGATTCTTGAAGTTTGTAACTGGTTTCAGGTTTCCTGTGATTATTGTTGTTCCTATGTCAAGAGCATCCAATATTTCTTGCTATACAACTTCACCTATACTGTGGTTACTGTTAGGGAGCCATGCACCATTCCCATTCATTTTCTCCTCCTGTTCCTTGTCTCCACCCAAACTTATTCTACTCTGGTCCCTTGAACATGGGTCATCACTAACTATTGCACCAATGTTATCCTTGATTAACAATGCTGTCCCTCCACCTTTACCGAGCTTCCTATTCTATTGGAGTGTATTATATTGAGGACCCGATTCTTGTCATTGTACAGCTACATCTCTATAACAGCAATCAGATAGCACATGTTAAAATAAACAAATGCTATCAATTTATTTTACTGATTACATAGAGTTTGTTATAACAGTACGTATGTGTACCAAATGCTGTCATAGTGTAATCAATGTTAGTTTGCACTTGAATTTAACCATAAGATTAATTAATTAACCTGATCTTGTTCCATCCTTTGCATGGGAAGCATGATCCTTTATTAGCCAAGTCATCCTGGTTGGTTTGTTATTAATGTTCCTGAAGTGTCTTAGAGGTCTCTGGGTTTATTACTTGCTGCTGTTCCTAGAAAAGGTGTGATATTGGAGAGAATGGCCCTGAAAGTGAGCAAGAAATTAATAACAAAAATTCAAATTTAAATTAGAAGCTGACCTGAAAACCAGTTTAATATATCCAGTGAGTACTGAGCCATCAAGATCAGGAAAGTGCCAGTGTTGACTATTATAAACCAGACCAGCAACAGGTGCAGGATGTTTCTTTCTTTAGGGGTAGAGAGAAGGCATCTGGGATATGTCAGTGAATAATCTTGTACTAAATGTTTGAAACTGGCTTCTCCTATTTAGTGGTGATGCTGACTGTGGCTGTTTATCTTTCGAGACTGTCAATTAATGCTGGTGGGCAGATTTCACTCTGCGTGGCTGGGCTAAGTCATAGAGATGTACAGCATGGAAACAGACTCTTCAGTCCAACTCGTCCATGCCGACCAGATATCCCAACCCAATCTAGTCCCGCCTGCCAGCACCCTGCCCATATCCCTCCAAACCCTTCCTATTCTTATATCCATCCAAATGCCTCTTAAATGTTGCAATTGTACCAGCCTCCTCCACTTCCTCTGGCAGCTCATTCCATACACGTACCCCCCTCTGCGTGAAAAAGTTGCCCCTTAGGTCTCTATTATATCTTTCCCCTCTCACCCTAAACCTATGCCCTCTAGTTCTGGACTCCCTGACCCCAGGGAAAAGACTTTGCCTATTTACCCTATCCATGCCCTCATAATTTCGTAAACCTCTGTAAGGTCATCCCTCAGTC
Source organism: Chiloscyllium plagiosum (assembly GCF_004010195.1). Lineage (NCBI taxonomy): Eukaryota > Metazoa > Chordata > Chondrichthyes > Orectolobiformes > Hemiscylliidae > Chiloscyllium > Chiloscyllium plagiosum. Next base: position 21,322,993 of record NC_057734.1, on the reverse strand, counting down.
TCCGACGCTCCAGGGAAAACAGACCCGGCCTGTTCAGTCGCTTCCTATAGCTCAAATCCTCCAAGCCTGGCAACATCCTTGTAAATCTTTTCTGAACCCTTTCAAGTTTCACAACATCTTTCCGATAGGAAGGAGTCCAGAAATGCACACAATATTCCAATAGTGGGCTAACCCATGTCCTGTAGTGCCGCAACATGACCTCCCAACTCCTGTTTCTGACCAATAAAGGAAAGCATACCAAACGCCGCCTTCACTATCCTATCTACCTGGACTCCAAGATCTCTGTTCAGCAACACTCCCTAGGACCTTACCATTAAGTGTATAAGTCCTGCTAAGATTTGCTTTCCCAAAATGCAGCACCTCACAATTATCTGAATTAAACTCCATCTGCCACTTCTCAGCCCATTGGCCCATCTGGTCCAGATCCTGTTGTAATCTGAGGTAACCGTCTTCACTGTCCACTACACCTCCAATTTTGGTGTCATCTGCAAACTTACTAAGTGTACCTCTTATGCTCGCATCCAAATCATTTACGTAAATGACAAAAAGTAGAGGACCCAGCACCGATCCTTGTGGCACTCCACTGATCACAGGCCTCCAGTCTGAAAAACAGCTCTCCACCACCACCGTCTGTCTTCTACCTTTGAGCCAGTTCTGTATCCAAATGGCTAGTTCTCCCTGTATTCCGTGAGATCTAACCTTGCTAATCCGTCTCCATGGGGAACCTTGTTGAACGCCTTACTGAAGTCCATATAGATCACATCTTCTGCTCTGCCCTCATCAATCTTCTTTGTTACTTCTTCAAAAACTGCAATCAAGTTTGTGAGATGTGATTTCCCACACACAAAGCCATGTTGACTATCCCTATTCAGTCCTTGCCTTTCCAAATACATGTACCTCCTGTCCCTCTGGATTCCCTCCAACAACTTGTCCACTACTGTGGTCAGGCTCATCAGTCTGTAGTTCCCTGGCTTGTCTTTACTGCCCTTCTTAAACAGTGGCACCACGTTTGCCAACCTCCAGTTTTCCGGCACCTCGTCTGTGACTGTTGATACAAATATCTCGGCAAGAGGCCCAGCAATCACTTCTCTAGCTTCCTACAGAGTTCTAGGGTACACCCGATCAGGTCCTGGGGATTTATCCACCTTTTACCCGTTGCAAGACATCCAGCACTTCCTCCTCTGTAATCTGGACATTTTGCAAGATGTCATCATCTGTTTCCCTACAGTCTATATCTTCCATATCCTTTTCCACAGTAAATACTGATGCAAAATGCTCAATTAGTATCTCCCCCATTTTCTGCAGCTCCACACAAGGGTCACCTTGCTGACCTTTGAGGGGCTCTATTTACCCCTAGTTACCCCTTTGTCCTTAATGTATTTGTAAAAACCGTTTGGATTCTCCTTAACTCTATTTGCCAGTTATCTCATGTCCCCTTTTTGCCCTCCTGATTTCCCTCTTAAGTTTACTCCTACTTCCTTTATACTCTTCGTGACTAAGTGTGGAGTGCTGCTGTATGGTCACTGATGATGTTCACCTTTGCATGCTTCACCTTTCATCAACTCTGAGTCACAAATGGTGCAACCAGTTTGGAGCAGATTGGCAATGATCCAGTTCAGAACCTGTCCCCAGTTCAAATCCCAGAGATGTTATTAGGACGCTGTTCTGGTTCAGTTTGTGATTACACTCAGTGACAGCTGCTAGTACAAGCTGTTATTTATAGCTCATTTCTGTGACAGAAACATGAATTTAGATGCCCTCCAGTGAGCGTTAACTTGCATTTATTTTATAGTATTCTTCAGAGATTTGAGTATTTTGCAAGATGACAACCCCACAATGGTGCATATTCAGCTGAAAACTCCAGTTTTCTGATTGAAACTGAATTGAAAGATCATCGTATGGTTACCAGCCTTCTAATCCACTGGTAACTTCGATCTTCTAAAGCTGGTTGTATGGACAATACCAACATACATTCATATTGTCCTTTTACTGTAGTGAAAGGTCCCAAGATATTTAATAGTTTACTGAGATTGGATGTAGAGAGGAGAGAGTCTGACCTCTCTCGGAACACAGATCTCTCTTTAGTATCTTTTACACTATATGCGTAAGGGCGTGGGTCGATGTACTCATAATTCCCATGCCTGTCAGTATCCATTGAAAATCTGTGTAGGTATTTGGTAAAACCAGATTGGTTGTTCTTCTAAAGTCGTTCCCCACCCATCACTACTTCAGTCTTATGGTCCATCAGCACTCCCTTTATGCAGAAAGTTTGGATGCAAGAAAGCCTCTTCATTATAGTGTCTGAATGCATGTGAAACTATACACCAACATCCGGCATCATCTTCGGGGGGTGATGTGCAGTGGATTTTAGACAGAGACAGAGTATTTAAATTCAACAATCATAACAAGATCTCTTTACTTTTTCCACTTTTTTTTAGTCATGGAAAGGTAAATTTGTAGATTTATTTTTGAACATTGTACAGCTCTAGTGCTGATTATTGTTTACACATGGTGTTACATCTGTCACCTCTAAGTGTCAGAGCCTGTGATGCAACAGTAGTTCCTGCAATGTTTGTGTTATATAATGTTTTGGTTCTGCTTGATGCCTTTGTAAATGAAGAGCTATTTTAGGAGGCTGAACAGAGGTTTTACTAAATCTTAGTGTGATTTTTTAAAATTTTAAGATATTAGCCTGGAAAATTTCCCATTTGTCCTTTTAACTAGCTGCCCTTTGCTAAACCACTGGATCATTTGAGGAGCAGGAATTTTGGGAAAGGCACTAATTCCGATGCCTGTGGATTAGTGCTGTGTCATAGTAAGGCCTGGGAGTCTGTAGCATGTGGCTCTGGGGAGTATAGCATTGAACTGCTGTAAATACTTTGGTCCTGTCCTAGTTTAAAAATGTTTGGGAAATCTTGACAGATGCTTTTCTTAATTTAACCAGTCGGATGAAGGAAGTCACTGCCTGCTCTATTCTCTAGTCCACCAATCAGTGGGGTTCGGGAGATGATTCCGCAAAACCTTGTCTTGCAAAATCAGTGAATCACTAGCTGTTTCAAATGAGCTATTGCATGATTTAAAATACGTAAATGTCAATTTGAATTTGTCATATGTAGGAAGATCACTTTCAAATCACTATTTTATTATCACTATCAATTATGCTATTATTTTAAAAAAATCTTGACTAATGGCACACAATGGAAGCTGTCTTCACAGTGAATTCATTTGATCAAAGAAAAGTCAAGGTGTCGCTCACTCCTCTGCTTTAGATTGCTGACATTAATTCAGTAACTCATGTTTGTGTATTCTTCTTTGTTGGTACCCTCAACCTAATAAAGTAGACTGGAGCCTGAAGGGAGTGTTTTGTCTGTGGTCCTGTTGCAGATATGTCTGAATGGGCCTGGGAGCTCTGTGTACATGTAATCACTCAAATTTCAGATTCCATTTGTGGCCTGGTGTGTACAATATGTTTATTTTAATGCTGGAATTACTGTAAAACCTCTAAATTACGGAGAGTTTCATAATTGTCAATTTGTTGTCTTAAGTAATAAATCAGTCTATGACGTTTCTTGGATCTGTTACTGTGCAACTCGTTCTTCTGTTCTTGCCTAAAACTGCATTTTTGCCTTGAATGGTAGAAGCCTCTCCTCTATCCTGGTCTCCAGCTCACAGCCTCACACTTATTCAGCAGCTGGCATGTACTCAACTGGCAACGTGGAGGATTTATTTTCATTTTATACCAACTGATGAAAGAATTTCACAAGACTGCCAGCAACCGAATGTTAGCAGTTTACAAAAAGATCACTGACAAAGCAAGCTCTATACGTTTGTGCTTTGCACAAGAAAATCATTTGCCTGCTGATTCAGCACTTAACCTTTTATTCCATTCCTACACAACCTTCTGAAGAGCTTTACTTCATGCCTTAGAAATTTTTCATGTGACACTCACTGCAAAGGTCATTTGAGACCAAAAGTTGCAGGAAGTTAGTTTTGTTTTTGTAATGTTCTAATGCATGGAGGACACTCTGTGAGTGTTTTTGAAGAAATTTTGAGGTTTCTTTTTCGAATGATCATAGTTTCCTCATGTTTACAAGTGGAGTTCCACAGGAGTCAGTATTGGGACAACAGTTATTCATGTTATACGTTAACAATATGGATGAAGGAACTAGGGATGTTGTAGATGACGCAAAAATAGTTGGAGAAGCAGGTAGTATTGAGAAAGTGGAATTGTGCAGGAGGACTTCGGCAGGGTAGGAAAATGAGCAAATAAGTAGTAATGTGGAAAAGTAAGAGGTTATAAACTGAGAAGAATAGAGGCATATTCTATTGTCTAAACTGGGAAAGGCTTTGGAGATCTGAAGAGCAAAGGGACTTGGGAATCCTAGTTCAGGATTCTCTTAAGGTTAACATGCAGGTTCAGTTTGCAGTTAGGAAGGCAAATGCAATCTGAGCATTTATTTCAAGAGGGCTTCAATTCAAGAGCACACGTGTAGTTCTGAGGCTGTATAAGGCACTGGTCAGATTGCTTTTGGAATATTGAGCAATTTTTGGCATGTATCTAAGGAAGGATGTATTAACATTGGAGGGGGGTCCAGAGGAGATTTATAAAAATATCGATGACGTTTATAAGAATGAAGGGAAATTTGATTAAAACTCTCAATACTGAGGTCGGAATAGAGTGGACCTGGCGAAGATGTTTTCACTCGTAAGAGAGACTAGGACCTGTGGGAATATTTTCAGCCACTGGACAGTGAATCTGTGCAACTCTGCCACAGAAGACTGTGGGCATCAAATCATTGAGTGTATTTAAAAAAAGGATAGGGTAGGTTCTTGATTAGTAAGTGGATCAAGGGTGAAAAGGAGACAGCAGGGGAATGATATGTTTCTCAACGGTCGAATGGAAGAGCAGACTCAGTCAGCTGATTGGCTGAGTTGTGCTTCTGTTTATAGTATGGTAATAGATGTTTAACTTGCTGTATTTAAAACCGAATTAATCAGTACAGTCCACATTGAATTAAGCTGCTTGTCTCTTTATTTTATTTCTATTGCTCCCTGTACAGCAATACTGAGCCAGGGGGCATGCAGGTGTAATGTACAAAGCTGTTTGTAGCTTGTGGAGCTGGAGTCTGAGCTACAGATGCTGCTTCACCTCCGGGAAGGGTAAAGTTACCTGAATACTTTCTTTCTCACCAGAAGGCAGGCACACCCCATCAGACTGTTATTCAACATTGGCCTGTGCTCATTAACAACAGTTGTCCAACAGTTACAAGGTTCTTGTGAGCTGTGCAGATAAGAGTGGGAGGTTGAGCAGACTGACCATGGCACTCGAGTACAGGAAACCATTCAAGTGAAGGCAGGAAGTGAAGACATAATTGTGGTGGGGGGACAGGATAATTAGGGGGATATGTTTTCTCTGCAGGGAGTCCTGAAGGCTGCATTGCCGGCCAATGACTTCTCTTTGACTAGAGAAGAACTTGGGAGGGTTGGGGAGGGATCCTGTTCTTGTCCATTTTAGACTAGAAAGGAGGTTCTATTGAGCACTTGAACAGTTAGGAGCTAAATTAAAAAGGACAACCTCAAATGTGGTTATCTCTGGATTGCTATCTGAGCCACAGATATGCTGGCATAGGGTAAATAAAGTCTGAGTCTAATGTGTAACTCGAGACTTGAAGACTTGGTCAATGCAGGCAGGTTTTTTTTCCCTCTTGTGAGAGTGTCTACGATCTGAGGCCTTACCCTCAGCATAAGGGGTTTCCCAGTTAGGACCAACATGAGGAATTTCTTCTGAATCTGTGGAGTTTTGATTAACTGCAGAGGGGTGTAGAACCTGTGTAGTTAATTCTATTCAAGGAAATGATAGGTGGATTTTAAACTCACTTAGTGATTCAAGGGTTGTGGGGAAAAAGCAGAGTTGAGGATTATCAGATCAGCCAGAATGATGGAGCAGACTCCAGGCAGAATGATTGCTCCAACATTTTGTGGTTTAATGGTCTCAAATTGCTTCTCTCCTCACTAACAGCAGGGACACTTTAAATGACGATTCCAAAAAAAAAACAAACTGCATTCTACTATCAGGCTTTCATCTTACATGACGTCGAATCTCCTTTTCCCTAGATGCTGTCTGACCTGCTGTGCTGTTCCAGCAATAAAGTTTCAGGGATGTGAGCACAAGATTCTTCTCACTTACAGGTTTTTTTCTTCGACTGAACATTATTGCTTGTTTGTCGTGCTTGGTCAGAAAGATCAGAGCTTGTACGATAATTCTGTGGATCTATTGTGACATAAAAGGCATATTACTAATGCAAGTATGTTTCTTAAAAATAAAATTGGAGATCCTGGCAATGTTTGTTTTTATTATACAGGCAAAGGCAGTGTGAAGATTGGAGGCATTCATGTGTTTATTCATTTGATTTTCTTTTTTTTCTGTTTCTCTCAGGTCCGTGAGATCCTTGGCCACTGTACGTGTCCATCACAGTTCCCTATGACAAAAGTATCTGAGGGTAAATATAAAGTCGGTGAGACCAGCACATTGATCTTCATCAGAGTAAGAGCCTTGTGCTATAACCACTTCTAATGTTGTACCTAACCATTAAGCTTGTACCAAGCAGTTACAAAAGGGAGCTGGATATATCAATACTACATCAGGCTAGCACAAGCAACAGAGGATGGCTGATTAAAAAGCAAAACCACAGATTCTGGCTTTGTCCTTCTGTTGCTGCAGCACTTTGTTCATTGCGTCTTTGAAATTGTATGTGGCCCAAACAGCAGGAATAATGAAAATGTTTTAATCTTTTAGTCCACGTATGGATAATACCAAAGCATTACTCACCGAAGGGAGGTTTTATAGAGTTGGGATGAAGTGTGTGACAAGGTTTGGGTTAGAAAGAAGTAAGAATTTGCATTGTGCACATACTGAGGTACTGACAAAGTAGAATGGGAAAGCTAAACTTTAGCACATGCACAAATCTTTTTCAGATATGTATCAATGGACTTTGCTCATACAAGTTTTGCAATGAGGAGCTGTCAAAGGTTGGCTGTGTCAACATTGCAACAAGTTTCAGCTTGTGACGCCCAGCAAGCTCAAAAGCAATCAATTTTCAAATGTTTGTGGGGGAGCCTCTTTTTTTTTTTCCCAAAAAAGTATTGTTTCTTTGATAAATGCAAGTTTATGCTTTGCAGTTGTGACTTTCCAAAATGCTGTTTGTAGATGAGGTGAAAGAGAAGTCTCCAGTACTGAGTAGAAAGTGACTGGCCATCTTCACTGAAGTTGCTATTGTATCTGCCCCCACCACCACCTCTGGCAGCGCATTCCCAGGCACTTACCACCCTCTGTGCAAACAAAAACATGTCTGTCCCATCTCCTTTAAACTTACCCCCTTTTTACCTTCAACCTGTGTCCCTTAGCCATTGGCATTTCTACCTGGGAATAAGACTCCAACTATCCATTCTATCCACACCTCAAGTTTGGAAACTTATCAGGTCGCCCTCCTTTTTTAGCTTTCAAGTGCAAGTAAGTTTGTCCAATCTCTCCTTGTAGTCAATACCCTCTTAAACCAGGCAAAATCCTGGTACATCATTTCTGTACTCTGTCCAAAGCCTCCACATCATCCTTGTAGTGTGGCAACCAGAACTGTACACAATATTAAAAGCAGTAAAGCAGATTCAACAGTAACTTTCAAAACTAAATTAATAACTACTTGAAAGAGAAAAAAATTGTAGGACAAATGTGAAGGAAAACAACTAAAACCAAGTTTATTTGATCTTCTACTTAAAAATAAATTTTTAAAAATCTGATTACCCTTGAACAAAGTGCTAACTGGGTTGATTCAGAGGGCAGAGTCAACCCCATTACTGTGGATCTGGAGTCACATATACGTCAGACCAAGAAAGAACAACAGATTTCCTACCCTACAAGACATTTATGACCAAAGTGTTTGTCCTGACCATTGTTTCATAGCCACTATTACTGAGACTAGTTTTTAATCCCACACTACTTTGATTGAATTCAAACTCCGCCAGTTACTATAGTGGAATTTGAACCCATGTTGCCAGAGTTATTAGTTTACTAGCCCACTGACATCACCACTACTTCACCATTTCACCTGTTTATCTTGAAATGGCAGAAATGATGGAGTAAAAAAGCTTCTGACAATGTGTTATCCACCTCTGGACCTCTTATGGGGACGAGGTGGACTGGAGAGAGGTACATTATGCTCATTGGAATTATAAATTTGAATGAGTTGCAGAATGAAAAAGACATATTTATGGTACTGTACAAAGCTTTAAGTTTTATTTCAGTTTGAGTCCATCCCAAAGCATGGCAAATTGTCAGGGGTAGTTGTAGGGAATAGCAGTTCCCCTTGCTGAATTTAACTGGGATTTACATGGAAAGCTTCTGTATTTTTTGGGTAGATACAGCTTTGAGTTGGGAGAGCAAAAGAAAATAAATGTTACTCAGGCCTACATCTTAAAGCAAATACTAACATTATTGTTTCAGGCATACAGTGTGGCTGTGACTCAAGTTCAGTTTGGATTTTAAAGGGGAAAATATAGCTAGTCTAGTTTGTATCTAGAGGAAAAATTCTGTTGAGGTTATCTTTGAACTCGAGGCAGGAGGCAGTTAGCTTGGAAGTAGTTGGTTTTGTCAGAGTAATGGCATAAGAGTAAGAAGACCAATCTTTAACAGGTAACATTAAGGAGAGCCCTAAAGCTTTCTATAGGTATGTGAGGAATAAAAGGATGACAAGAGTAGGAATAGGGCCAGTCAAAGACACAATTGGGAAGTTGTGTGTGGACCCTGTGGAGATCTGAGATGGGCGAAACAAATATTTCTCATCAGTTTTCACTCAAGAAAAGGAGAATATTATAGAGGAGAAGAATGGGATAAGAGATGTTAAGCCAGAAAAGATTGAGGTTAGGAAGGAAGAGGTGTTATTGATTCTAGAAGGAGAAGGAGGACTTGAAAAAACTGCAGAATTGTGCTGAGAGGTGGCAAATGAAGTTCAATGCAGATAAATGAGGTGATTCACTTTGAGCAGAATAACAGGAAGGCAGAATACTGGGTCAATGGAAAAATTCTTGGTAGTGTGGATGTGAGAGGTCTCTTGGTGTCCATATACGTAGATCCCTGAAAGTTGCCACCCAGGTTGATAGTGCTGTTAAGAAGGCATACAGTGTGTTAGGTTTCATTGGTAGAGGGATTGAGTTCCGGAGCCATAATGTCATGCTGCAGCTATTCAAAACGCTAGTGTGGCTGCACTTGGAATATTGTGTACAGTTCTGGTCGCCCCATTACAGGAAGGATGTGGAAGCATTGGAAAAGGTGCAGAGGAGGTTTACCAGGATGTTGCCTGGTCTGGAGGGAAGGTCTTATGAGGAAAGGCTAAGAGACTTGGGTCTGTTCTCATTGGAAAGGAGAATACTAAGAGGGGATTTGATAGAAACATACAAGATGATCAGACGATTAGATAGGGTAGACAGTGAAAGTTTTATTCAGAGCATGATGTCAGCTTGTACGAGGGGGCATAACTCCAAATTGAGGGGTGATAGATTTAAGACAGATGTCAGAGGCAGGTTCTTTACTCCAAGAGTGATAAGAGCATGAAATGCCCTGCATGCCAATGTAGTTAACTCCTCCACATTAGGGAGATTCAAACAATCCTTGGATAAGCATATGGATGATGATGGGATAGTGTAGGGGATGGGCTTAGATTAGTTCACAGGTCAGTGCAACATAGAGGGGTCTGTTCTGTGCTGTACTGTTCTGTGCTCTGTTTTATCTGTTAAGAGCTAGGAGTCAACTGTTGGAGCATAGAAGGCCATGCAAAACCAAGATGTTTAAATTTATGATGTTTAAATCCATAAGATAAAATGCAGCAAATCCTTAATGATTGAGTGAGCAGTCCATAGTTGAGGTCGGAAAAGAATTTGGAGAATCTCAAAAGTTAAATGAAGGATCTCCATAAAATTTCATCCCTCCTAAAACAGTTGATGTACTGAGGTGGGGTAAAAGTAAATTCCAGAATGTTGAGACTTACTTTTTACTTGGGTTAGTGCCAGGAAAAGAACAACTACCGTCAAGATTTATGTACTTATTGTCTGTGGTGGAGGGTGGGGGAGAAACCAGGTTTTAGAAGTAGAGTAATAGACTGGAGGCCTGTGACCAGTAGTGTGCTGCAAGGATCACTGTTGGGGTCACTTATTTATCATTTATATAAATGATTTGGCTGTGAATATGGGAGGTATAGTTAGTAGGTTTGCAGATGACACCAAAGTTGGTGGTGTAGTAGACAGTGAAGAAGGTTATCTCAGTGTAAAATGGGATTTTGATCAGATGGGCTGAGGAGTGGCTGGTGTTTAATCTACACATGTGAGGTGCCATGTTTTGGTAGGGCAGCACTTATACACTGGTCAGGTCCTGGAAGGTGTTGCTGAGCAGATACCTTGAGGTGCATGTTCATAGTTTCTTAAAAGTGGAGTCACAGATAGACAAGATTGTGAAGGTGTTGGCATGCTTGCCTTTATTGGTTGGTGCATTGAATATAGGAGTTGGGAGGTCATTCAGCAGCTGTACAGGACATTGGTTAGGCCACTTTTGGAGTACTGCTTGCAATTCTGGTCTCCCTGACAAAGGAAAGATGATAAACTTGAAAGGGTGCAGAACAGATTTACAAGGATGCTGCAAGGGTTGGAGGGCTTGAGCTACAGGGAGACGCTGGGGCTATTTTGTCTGGAGCATCAGAGGCTGAGGGGTGACCTTATAGTGGTTTATAAAATCATGAGATGTATGGATAGGGTAAATAGGCAAGGTCTTTTCCCCAGGTTAGGGGATTCCAGCTTTAGAGGGCAGAGATGAGAGGTGAAAGATATATAATGGACAACCTTTTCATCCAGAGGGTGGTGCATGTATGGAATGAGCTGCCAGCGGAAGTGGTGGAGGCTAGTACAATCACAACATTTAAAAGGCATCTGGGTGGGTAAACTATACAAAGGGTTTAGAGGGATATGGATCAAAAGCTGGCAAGTGGGATTTATTTAGGATATTAGGTCAGCATGGAAGAGTTGGACCGAGGGATCTGTTTCCATGCTGTACAGCTCTCTGCCTTTTGACTGAGTTAGTTGCATAAGTAATAACCATAGCATTAGATTAGTAGTAATTTCTTTGTTTAATTTTTATACAGGATTTGTTTGTTTTTGTTTTAAACTGTGTAAAGTCTTGTGCCACAAGTCTGAGAGTTAATTATGGCCTATTTGGACTTATCTTCGAAATATTGGTGGTCGTAAAGTATCTAAAAGATCTAACGACTACATTGGTACCAGCTCTTTTTGATGTTAAGCATTCAAATGCCAGTTCTTTCCCCTTAATCTATTCTTATTTCAAAAATGTATTCAATTCTGCGTTAATGAAATCTTGAAATAAATGAATATTTAGCAGGCCTACAGATATGGTATTATGTTTATTTAACTTTTCCTGATTCCTTCAATTACATTGCAAAAGTGTGTGCTGCACTGAATTGCATATCAAGTAACTGGGAAAAATAAAAGTAAATCATATGAGTCATAGTAAATCAAATTTGTCATTGTTGGATCGGGACATAGTGTGGGTGGGAAATGGGTGAGGAACAGGATTGCACAGTAAATTATAGAATCAGATTGGATTGGGGCCGGTTGAGAGATGACGAACAGGGTGGAACAGTGAATTGCAATATTTGCCTTTGATCTCTTGTACAAGATGGAACCTACCACAGATCTTAAACCCCCCACAGCTTTAAAGAAAAAAAAAATTCTGCATGGAATGAGTTTCAACCTAGCGCAGATTACAAAACCAGCAATGTGGAGTTTGCACATTCTCCATGTCTGCGTGGGTTTCCTCCAGATGCTCCCGTTTGCTCCCACAGTCCAAAGATATGCAGGTTAGGTGAATTGGCCATGCTAAATTACCCATAGTGTTCAGGGATGTGTATGTTAGATGCATTAGTCAGGGCAAATATAGGTTAGGGGGAATGGGTCTGGGTGGGTTCCTCTTCAGAGGGTTAGTGTGGATTTATTGGGCCGGAGGGCCTATCTGCACACCATAGGGATTCTATGTTTAACAAAACAGCCTTTTGATATTACTAGTGAGTGGAGGTTTTGAATAATGTAGAAATGGACATGTGAAGGTTGTTTTCAGGAAGGGACTGAAAACTATCAAGGGGTTATTTCGAGGCATGTTAACCTGAGTACAGATTGAATACGAAACAGTCACTGAATTAATGAGCACAGTGACGGTACATTTCTTAATGTTGTTTCTATAGTTCTTCAATCTCATTTGCTTAAAAGTGCAGCTGTATTTGAAATCTAGGAATCCAATTGCTTACCAATTCTCGATCAGGGACAAACAAGAATGTTCCTTTTGTTCCTGCAGGTTTTGAGAAATCATGTGATGGTGCGTGTTGGAGGAGGCTGGGATACGCTTGAACATTATCTGGATAAGCATGATCCGTGTAGATGTGCTTCACTCAGTAAGTATGTGCCAAATGGTAGATCCCTCTCCCTGACATCTTGTTTCCTTTTCAAACCTGAGTGAGTTCCTTTTAATAACTACAATCACCTGATGTCAGCTTCTTGGTTATGATCATTTTGTCACCCCTACTCGTCTCCCACTTAATTTCTTTTGTGGAATAGTCCTGATAGCTCATAACAGTTGGGATATGCAGTGACATTTTGTGTAAAGGGGCTCATTTTACATATCTTTTCTTGGGTGTTGAAGAATACTGACACTATTTACAGGACCACAGAATGCTTTCAGCCATTAGGTCTATCCTATCATTTAGAATCCACACAAGCCTCCTCTTTTTCCCTCATTCAACCAACCTCATCAACGTATCTTTTTCCTATTGTTTTCTACGTGAGCTTCTCCAGATCCCTCTTTAAATTCAATTATATTTACTCAATCTGCTGTTTGTGGTAGCTAATTTCACCTTCGAACCACTGAGCAAATCAGATTTATTAGTGACTATCTTGTAATACTCACTTTTGAGTGGAAATGTCTTCACATGTAGCATGTGAAACCCTTCCATAATCTTGGTGTTCTACAAAATGATCCCCATTCCTGGCCTCCTTTCCAGAGGAAGGAGCCCCAACATTTGGGAAGGTATAAGACAATGATGTTTGGATTGTCCAAGTGAACAGATTCTAGCCAATCTTTCTTTTAATTTCAATTTTCAGACAGACTCTGGATCCTACAAGGGGGAAGGACAGTGTGTAGAAAAGCTATAGAGACTAGATCAACTTGAATTTTAATATATTTGAAGAGTTGGACAATGCAATTTGTCCTGAAGTCCCATTAAGTAAAAGATGGGGGTTGGCGGGGGGGAGGGGGGGGAAGTGAGCCAAGCTCTCTGCTCCTGAGCATCATCCACTGACACCTGAAGGTGTGTGGTGTGGGTGTCATTGAAATAAAGATTAGATTGTGAGAGCCTAGGCTAAATACTCACTCGTGTCCAAATGTGCACAACTCAAATTGCTCATCGGGTCTGACTTATTTTCCTGTTAGCCTGTTTCTGCTTGTCCTGAGGGCTGAATTTGCAAATCAGGCTGCATAATTTGAGGCAGAACCAGGCAAGCTGCCCCAATAGCATGTTGCACTCTGCTGGCCTTGGCTGTCAGGCGTGTAGTGATATTCTCTTGTGGTAACAATACAACCACATTGAAGAGATTTCAATCTAACTGGTAGCGAAATTGTTAAAGCATTGTGAGCTATTCATTGTAATCTGTTTTTATTAAGTGGAATTTTCCAATGCTCCACCCTTCTGCTGAACATATTATTTCACCCATGATACACATCACCTCCTGGCAGTTCATCAGTAGCTCAATTATGCAGCCATTTCTCATGTTGACCTGAGATGGAAAAGACCTGTGATCCAACCAGCTCAGGAGAGTTTTGTAGTGAAACTTGCTGTTTGTTGCAGGTGTCACTGGCCAGTAATTAGGGTGAGGGCCTTCATTAATTTTTTTCTAATGTATCCCTCCCAACTACAAACTTGTCCTGTAGTCTGATCTCCTAACCCAGCACCAGTTAGGAACTGCATTTGCGATTACTCTCGTCCCAATGCTTAGCATTATTCTGGGTAATGCCTCTGTCTGTCAGAGCATTGGGTTAAGTTCCTTTCACTTTGTGTTTATTATTTACACTTTTTTTTAATTGCTATTCTTTCTCAACCAACCCCACCCCACCCCCCCCCCCCCCCCCCGCCTCATGCCTCCCAAGTTACAGCAAAGCACAATGGACTGCATAGGATATATAGTACAGTAATAAACCATTTGGGCTTTACCAGTTGGTGTTATTTATGCTCCTCAGAAGCCACTTCTCATCCTCTTAAAATCTTCTCCTCTTCGGTGTTTATTCTAGCGTCTTGAAGAGCAGCGCCTGCCCACCCACATCCTATTGTGGAGTATTTTTACTGGATGTTGCTGTGGTCAACCTCTGCCCCTGCTCGTTGATATGTTTTTAATACCCATTTCTAAATGTGTGTGTCAAAGCAGCAATGATTGGAATGCATGTCAGACTTAATATCAGCTGGCTGCTGAACCAGAAGATGCGTGCTTCTGAGTGAGAGGAATAGGGTATTTTGGATGGTGGATTTGCAGAAGATGGAATAGGCTCAACAAAGTTTGGATCCTCTTCATGTCCATCTATTTCTTACTGCTGACTGTTTGGTGCTGTCTCTCATGCCCTCAGTGTATAGATTTTGGGTGCTGGGCTAGTCTGTTTGACACCAATCAAGTGTGTAATATCAGGCCTCATGTTGCACCTTAAGTCTATCAACTAATATTTCAGAAATCTTATCAAATTCCCACAGACAGGTATCATTACAATGAAGTACAAGTATAAACAATGAGTTGCCATTTTGCAGCATAACCTGACTTTACTCTAAAAGCTCGATGTCCTGAGTGTATTGAGCCATGCCCAACCAAAATGAGAGACCAGTCAATCTTTCAGGATTTCCCACCTTCGTATTAACACCAGAGGGCCTCCCACATTTTGTTTGATGTATGGACCTACATAATTCAGATTCATCCTCTTGACTTTTACAGCACACCGCCCCACACCAAGGTTTCCGAAGACGAACCTGAATACGAGTCCTCGTACCTCCAGAACTCCAAGCCCTGCACCGAGCCATTTCTCTGAAGGTTCAAACACACTCAAAGTGCTTGAGCTTAATGTTCAAACAGATATAAAGGCGCCATCTGCAACAGAGTTTGTAACTGTGAAACAAAACTCAATACGACCTGATCGACCATTTAGTCCAACTAACACAGCTGGCAAAACAACAACAGAAAGATACCAGGATCCATCTGTCAACTCAGTTCGTGGAATTGACAAAATCAACAAGCGTTCCATTCAATCACGCAGCACATCTGTTGGAAGAACTTCTTCACCTCAACCACGTGATCGTTCAGTACCAAGACTTCCAAACTCTAGAAGGTAACTATGTAGAATATTTTCATTGTTGAAGTTCTGATTTTGAACAATTGCATACATCTGGATCCTATAATCTGTTAATCTTTTGAACTACATTGGGCCCTAATTCAGCAATAGCTCAATTTTAAAATCCTTGTCCTTGTTTCCAAATCTCTGTATGGCTTCCCTTCTTTTACTTACAAGCCTTTGCAGCCAGGCAAATCTGAGCTCTTTGTCCCTAATTCTGACCCCTCTTACCTTTATCAGCAACCAAGCACCTAAGCGCTGCAATTCCTTCCCTAAACCTCACTACTGACCTCTTTTTATTGAAAATGTTCTTTTAAAGTCAACCACTCCAATCAAGCCTTTGGTCATTTAAGTTGCTCACTGACATTTTCTTTGACACTTGCTTTAGGACATTTTACATAATGGTTGTGGTATATTAAGCAGTTGTTAGTGTTTGAGGCTTTTGGGATGATTTCAAGCTAAGCGCATTGGTGCTTAAAGGTCTTGTCAGATTGACCATGGTCTCTGGTGAAACTCAATCTGATGTCAAGAACAGGTTCACTGTATATTTTGATCCAATTCTTCAAACTGCAGTTATATTGAGTTTGGCATCACATGGAGACAAATGTGCCCAGTAAAAATGGCATTTCGATGAAGTTTCTTATGACCTTCAAATTTTGAGAACAACTGACCTAGCAGTGCTGAATGCAATTTAACAGGTTACAGTAGTGTCAACTAGGCCACACACAGACTCTGCAAGCTGCATGTATTGACACAGATTCTTCTGTTTGAGATCTTCGTGGTTCCCCATGGCTTAAGGAGCCTCCAAGGAGCCTAACAAATTGAATAGTCTTCCCATCGGGGAGAAAGTGAGGACTGCAGATGCTGGAGATCAGAGCTGAAAATGTGTTGCTGGAAAAGCGCAGCAGGTCAGGCAGCATCCAAGGAGCAGGAGAATCGACCTTTCGGCTCATGCCCGAAACAAGGGCTTCCTGAAGAATGGCTCATGCCCGAAATGTCGATTCTCCTGCTCCTTGGATGCTGCCTGACCTGCTGCACTTTTCCAGCAACACATTTTCAGCTCTAGTTTTCCCATCAATTTCATCAGTACAGTTTTTGGTGATCAAGGGGAGGTAAAGGATGAAAGATTTACTTGTGAACGCAGACATTCACAGCCCAGAACAAGGCCATTTGGCCCAGCATGTCCATGTTGGTCAATAAGATCTAACTGCACTAATTCTATTTTCCAGGTTTTGCCCCATAACCCTGGAGATTCATGGCCATGCAAGTGCATAATTAAACATTGCCCAAATGTTAGTGGAGTTTGATTCAACCACCCTATTCAAGCAGCCCTTCTAAGTGGGCGGACAGTAAATATCCTCCAACCTCCTGGACTTCAACCTCTTTCTTGTAAATCTGTGTGCCTTGATAATTGATCCCTGTAGTAATGGATAGAAGCTTTCTTATCCATCTTCATCTATGCTCCTCATAATCATTTACACCTCTGTCAGGTCCCCCTTCAAACTTTGCTCCCAAGAAACTACCCCAATCTTTCCTCTTAACTTGGACCCTCTAGCCCAGGCAGCATTGTGGTAAATCTCCTTTCCACCCCCTCTACTATCATCTCATCCTTCCCATAAGGTGGTGTAGTATTCCAGTTGTGTTCTCACCAGCATTTCATACAAGGCCAGAATTGCCGCCTCTTATTTTGGATTTTATGCTTCAACTAACAAATGCAAGTATCCTTATGCTGCCTTAACAACCTTACTTACCTGTCCTGCTACCTTCAGGGATCTATGGATGTACACCAAATTCCTCAGATCTTCAATACTTTCCAGAGTAGTACCATTCACAGTGTGGTTGAGAACTTGTTGGTCCTCCCCAAATGCATTACCTTGCCCTTTTTTAAAATTCTGGCTTGATTTCTATTTGCCACTGCTCTGTCAACTGACATGCCTATTGATCCCCTCCTCCATTTTACAGCTGTCGTCATCCTCTTTATTTGACACCACCTCATGTTTGTGTCATCTGTAAATCATGAATGTACACCACAAACAGGCCCCAGCACCAAGTCCTGCTGAATCCCACTAGAAACAGACTTCCAGTCACAGGAGCATCCTCCTACCATCACCCTCTGCTTACCTCTTAGACAATTTTCATTCCAACATACCTCTTTGCCTTGGATCCCATGAGTATTGACACATGCTTCTGAACTTCTGATCACATTCATCATCAATTTGCAATCTCACAGTTCTTTCACCTTCGTCTAAGTGTGTATTGCAAGTTTTCCAAAATAAAAGTTGTCTGAATGGCTGGCGAATCTGGCAGGTATTGTATCGGAATCTGGGCTTCGGTTAATATAGTATCTACGTTTGTGTAAAGCTGAATGCTCATTGAAAAGAAAACAGTTACTTTACGACTGTGTAATTCAGAGTGGAATATTACATCCACTGGCTGACAATTTTAATGAGCCTTTACCAAAGGCTTTCAAAGTCGATAGTCTTTTGGATTCAATTTATTGTAGCCAAGCAAATTTTTCTTTTCAATGTTACTCCTGACCTGTTGAAGCTGCTAATTCTTACTGGGATAATTGCACAATGTCAATTCTCTCCAGTACCTCGCCCATGCAGCCATTCGCAAGGCAGTGAATTTGAGAGCTTTTAAATGGAGAGGCATCATGGCCGTTGGTGATATTTTTTTATTTTGAAAAATGTATATGTTTAAATTAGTAGATCATAATCAGGAATGTTTTTTAAATTATTATTTGGTTTTCTTAGCCTTCTGGGACCAATTACGAACTCCTGTTTTTACACCAGCTTTCAGCCCCACACCCTGATAATTAAAAAGGCAATATTGACAATATCACTGAGATTTTTTATATTTTTCATTTTTATTACACAATGTAGAAACAGATACAAAATGGACAAGTGGGAAACTGTGTTTTGGTTTTAAGAGTAATAGGACTTGCTAATACCTAATAATGCATATGATCCAAAAAAACTGATTTGTCACTTGATATTTATCAGGAAGGCTTTATGAGCAATAGACTTTATATCTGCAGGTCATTAGGTTTGACAAAAATATCTCCGCCTGCAATTTGGAACAAGATAATGGAATTGGATCAGGCCAAAGCTTTAACAGCTTAAGAGCTCTGTCTCTTGCTAACTTCCTATTAAGGGCCAAAAAGCAATTACATTCCACTTCAAATGACATTGTTGCCAAGTATCTATTTTATTTGTCCAATCAGTGTTGCACTTTATGCAAATGTATGCTGCATTTCATTTCATATCTCTTGTCCTGTGCCTTTGTTCTGAGAGAAATTAAAAATGCCTTTTGGTTCAAGATTAATCACTCTGAAGTTGGCAGCTACGCTACTGAAAGAGCAGGAATGGGGGAAAAAGCCCTGATTTATTTATTTATTTAGTTTCTCCCTCTTTTTCAGCCTTGTCACCTTGCATTAAGGGCCTCCTTACTCCTCCATTTTTAGATTTTGGTTTTAAAAAGAGCAAACACCCTGATTATTATGGAAATATGGCTTTTCTGTAGCTTTCAAGCATTAAATGTCTTTATCGATTGTAAAGCTGCATCATCGTGTCATGCTTGTCGACACTTTAGGTCCATCTTGGAGTTGGGCCTCAGTGGTGGTTTAAAATCTAACTTGTCTGTCCAGGAGTTGAATCAGTTTTACATGCAACTCTATATTGCTGTAAAGGAGAGGGAGCAATGTGTAAAATCAGCATTTCACTTGGTTTGGGCAGTTTCTCATGAGGGTAGCTAAAAATTATGCCTTGTCAAGTCTGAAACGGAGCATCAATTCCATCCCTGCCTTAATTCTGTAGTTTTACTTTTATTCTTGAGACAATTTTCTCTTCAATCCAAGTAGATGTAATTTGACTAAAAGAAAAATCAAACGCCACATGTTGCTATTTCTGTATATAGGTTATTATTAAATACTTTTAGGGTGCAAGGTTCAAAAAACATTGTAAAGAAGTCCATCTGTGATAAAAGTAGTCATAAATGCGCCATTTGTTATCAAAGGAGTAAATGTGATTGTGTTCAATATTAGCATTAACTGGTGACAAAGAAAAACTATGCCAAACAAACCCATTAACTATCGTAGTTTTGTAGTTTGACCTCCCCTTCAAATCAGTTTATTACACTTCTTTAAACTATTAACTACTTTAACAATAATTAATTCTATGTGGCCATTTTAGAAAGGATTTTCTCCCTTTCTTCCTTCCCATCATGCCATCTAGAGGGTAGGCAGCTGATATTTCTAGGGCCTTTGCCCAGGGTAAACCACTGGTAGTATGTCATTCAGAAATATTAAAGATACTCCTGTTCTGCTGGTGTTCAAGGCAGAGTGTGATTGAGTTACCTGATCTTGCTAGATTATGGTACCAACATCCTTGTTAACCAGGGTACAGTTTGTTCATACGTGAGCTTTTGATAGTTAGTGCCCCATCTGTAGACTCTCTGCACCAATCCACATGTTATTGCATATGGTTTCCAGCAGGAGGTTTTGGATTTGGGTTAAGTGCGGAAACCTGGACCGTGATTCTCTTTCCTGCCTCAAGATTGCCATTTGTGATCCTCCATTGCAGCTGGGATAATGACAAGTTCCTCTTGCTCTGCATGGATTCTGGGAACATCTCAAATTGAAGCAATCATGGCACTTGGCAACTTTTTTGTTGTGGCAACTTCTGCCCTTTTTTTTGGACTTTCCCAATTTAATTTGTACATAAAATACAGTTGTTTCTGCTATACCACATGTTTCTTTAACGTGAGTTAGCTATAACACATTCAAAGAATTTAGACCACTATTTATAGAACGTGAACGTTCCTCACCCATATTGGCCATAATGCAATTCCGGTTTAAATGGTGCTGCTGTTATTTGATTTTCTTGTAATACGGAATCGCACCGGAACACAACTATCATGTTGTGTCAGAACAGATCGTAAAAACTTGATGGAAGAACAAAGAGTTTAACACACACCTTTGTGGTGGTGTGGGTCTGTTATTAAATGAGTATCTCCCCTTCTAAGTTAACAATTTGCATGTATATAGAACTTTAATGCTTGGGATATTTTGCTACATTAAAAATGAGACCTGAGTAAGTGTTATGAAGTAGGGATGCAAATAGTTTTGAAGATGAGGGGTGAAGGACATGTATCGAGGCTGAAGGTTTTTGAGGGAAATTTTAGAATGTTTAGTTGGATGGCTGAAGGTTGTGATACTGATAGGAAAGATGGACGACCTTTTCTTGGTTTGCTGTATAAAATATACTGCACCTTTTCCCCAACTCCTGAGTTTGAGATTGATGTCACTATGAAATAATTTTCCACAGAAGCTACCGGCTGCTGTAATGTAAATCATTTAACGTTCAGCCTACAGAAACAAAAATGTCTGACCTTTACACTATCAGAGCACTTCTAATCTAATATTCTACTAATTTATTTCAGATCAATAGCATGAATTATTAATCAATCAATTGTCTCTCCTGGGTGATCTGAAAGCAAGTCTATCAGTACATTACTTTTATTACAAGCGTTCATTTAAATACTGTTTGTGATGTCATGAATTGAATGCATCTTTAATAGACTGGGATGAAAATTGCCCCCATTGGGTCCCATGCTTTTTGGAGAGTTGGTGTGGACTTGATGGCCAACTTCCACGCTTTAGGGATTTTATAGGAAAGATGATGTTAAACTTGAAAGGGTGCAGGAAAGATTTACACGAATGTTGCTAGGGTTTGGAGGGTTTGAGTTATAGGGAGAGGCTGAATAGACTTTTTTTTTTCTCCCTGGAGTGGCTGAGGAGTGACCTTTAGAGATTTATAAAATCATGAGGGGCATGTGTAGGATAAATAGCCAAGGTCTCTTTCCCAGGGCTAGAGGGCATGGGTTTAAAGTGAAAGGGGGAAAAAGTTAAAAGGGACATGAGGGGCAACTTCTTTGTACAGAGAGTGGTGCGTGTATGGGATGTGCTGCCAGAGGAACTGGTACAATTACAATATTTAAAAGGCATCTGGATGGGTATATGAATAGGCTGGCAAATGGGACTAAATTAGTTTAGGATATCTGGTCAGCATGGACAAGCTGGATTGAAGGGTCTGTTTCCGTGCTGTGTAACTCTATGACTGAGTCCCTCTGACAGCTTCACCGCAGTTCTCTGGCATCTGGGGGAATACTAAAGCCTGCTTTCTTTTTGCAGCACTGACTGCAAGTTTAAATGTCTAATGTGAATGTTAGTGAATGTGTAGGGAGGGGCAGTTAGGTTGTGATTGGGAGGTGGGTGAGGAGTGGGGTGTGTTGTTAGTCCAGGTAGGTAGATTAGGGGTTAGCCTGGTTGTTTTCTACCAGAGACCATGTATGGGATTGACTTCCTGGTCAGTGACCCTGTTTTCAAGGAGCAGGAGGAAATTGAATGCAAGTATCTTCATTGGCAATTTAAGAGTTTTGAAGCATAATATCTGGTATGAGAAATGATCTAGAATTCTCTCCCTCAATTTCTCTCATTTTCTCCAAATCTGAGCAGGATGAATGTGGAAACATGCTGGTGACTCTGAATCATTTGCAAAACTAAATTCAATGAAGAGCAAGTTCTGACTTGATAAATATTTACATGGTTTGCGTGTGAATGCATTTAACTGTATAATTAAATCTGATTTCAGAAAGCACCTGTTGAAAGCTCCGTATCCGGAAATTAACAAGTTCCAAAATGTTCTTGCTGCTTTTGTGTGCAGATTCTTATGAGGATCTGACCTGATGCTGTGAAGGAGAAGGGTTTAAATGAAGACTACCATTGTTATCATCTATTTACATGTACATAAGTGTCATTTTTAATAAAGTAAAATATCCCAAGTCGTCATGTGAACATTTTCGACCTAAGTTGATATCTCTGTGATAGGAGGATAAAATGGTCAGCCTTGAAGAAGAGACTTAGCAATTAACTTTCAATTGTAGTTTCTTGTAGTGTGGTGAAGGAATGGTAGTGCAGAAAACCTTATCATCAATCTGGTAAACGTTCCTGGTTTGGCAATAAGGGGATTTCTTCTTACAAATTTACTGCTGTAACATCTGGAAAAACCAGTAATAATGTGATCACAGAATACTGTATTGTTCCTTAATAAGGTGTTTAAACAGTCTTCGGTCATATCTGAATAGGGGACAGGTTTGCAAAAACCAGTATGTTTTCACTTCAATTCTGCATTTGGTATATAGAAACTTTTAGGCAGCAGGAAGTGAGTAATGCTGTAATTTGATCAAAGGATGCAGATGACTATATGAACCATGAGAAGAGAGTTATTACACTCATCGTAGCTATAATTTTATAATAGTGTTTGGTGAAATTGTATTAATGGCATTTAAAAGCTGGCATTGAATTATGCTGATGCCGGGCTTGCATTTTATGCAAGAGGTTATTGTGACGCCATCACTACAGTAAGAGTTTCATGATGGACTAGTATCAGGAAATAATTGTCCAAATTGTAACAACTAAAAGCCCAAGTCTATTTGTATAAAACATGTTATTGCTCCATCAAATGTCCCATCTTTATCCCTACATTTTTAATTTCTGTGGAAACATAGGTATTAATTAATTCATGAAGCAAGAGCTAGTAATGGTGATAGCAGAGCCCAGTCCTCCTGACTAGACATCTATGAGCAGACATACAAATGATTGGAATTCCTAATCATATATTCTTGTCCCTGTCTCTTTCCCTGACAGCCTAGTATGCTGTGACGCTGTTAGCATTGTCCATGGTTCCAGTCTGCTGGTGCAGCCTGCTGAGGGTTTGAACCTGGAATGTTTTTCCATTTAATGACACAGGCTAGTTTTCATTTTGTTTCTTAAAGCTTTAGTTCATAAGAGGCTGTGGAATTGGCCTGTTGCCACTTTTTGAAACCTAATTTGTTGATTTGTTTTTCAAATGTGTACTTGTATATTCATTTTGCTACAGGCAGCATCTCCAAATTCAGCAGCAAACTGTCAAAGCAAGTCTTGAGCCCCTGGGGCTGGTATTCACAAAAAGAAGTAGATTTGACTTGGATCTCAGACAGCAGAATAAATAACTCATTTTGAAGTACTGACTGTAACACAATAGATGCTTTTACAATTCCTTTGAATTGGCTCATACTTCATTACAGAATAAGTGGAATATTTTTCCCACAGTGCTGTATTGCATTTGTGAAGCAAGCACCTTGACAACGCTGAGAACTGCAAGCTGTTAGTTTATAATTCATTGCAGTCTTTATTAGGCATGGTCAATGTTGTTAATCGGGCAAGTGATCTTTCCAGCAGAGACGATCAAAATCCTTTCAAATGGGGATTCATGCTTCGTCTAGAAATGTTGCTAGTGATAAATTCACTAACTTATTCTGATTTAACTTTGTAATTTGTTGTTTTTGGTTTTTGCCTGGTTTGTCTGTCATTGGCAAGGATCCATGAAAGATTTCACGTTAATCATGTGCACAACTTTGAAGCATGATACATTTCTCTATTGTTAAACAGTATTGTCTGGCAAAGTTGAAAATGACATGATTAATACCAACAAAAATGCCTACATGTTTGTGAATTGCTGTTCTGAACTTTTCATTTTTTAAAAAAGAGAGCCTGATCTCTCTCCTGTTCAGTCCCTTTTTAAATCCCCCTGTATAATTATCAGTACATTACACTATTTGAAGCCTATTTACAGGATATTTGATGTACGTGGATGTTAGAGGGTGTGGAAACGTGTTTTGCTTTGCGCTGACAACTTGGCCTCTAGTTCTGTTTCCTCCTTGTAGACTCAGTGCCAGCATCTTGGAATGATCATCTGGACCAACTGGTTTTATATTTTCAATTGAGCGTATTGAAAATTAATAATGTTTAAATTTTTCTGCTTCCTATTTTTTTTCTAATTGACTCCCTCTTCAGAAGACATTGATTGCATGGACGTTCTTCGTTTGTGTCTAGCCATTCTTGTCTTTTTCTAAAGTTTGATATTGTCAGAAAGCATTGATTCAGTCGTGCTGCATTCATGCATGTGTGTGTGAATGTAACAGGCAATAGAAAAGTATGCAAACAGTTTTAGCTGTGTTGATGTTTTCCATTTTGTATTCTGAAGAACAGAAATATGTTGTATTTTTAAATGCAAATAGTTCAAACAGCAAGACAGGCTTGCACTCGATCCTTTGCATCTTATTATGTCTGGATGACTAGAGGTGGACCAAAGAAACAGTAGAGCCCTTCATTCCCCAACCCCTCACCACTACCACCACCCCACCTAACTGCATCCCAAGTGTGCAAGTCTGCAATTTCTATCCAATACTTGCCCCAACACCGGTAATACATTAATCTTTGATCCCAGTGACTACCATTCTATTGCATGTCTACACTTTCACTTCCAACTTGCAAATGTTTGTCATTCAGTTTTGTAGTTTTATATATCTGGTTCCGTGGAAAAGGCAACACTTGGATTTATTGCCTCATTTGGCAAATAAACCTTGAATCAGAGTGCCAAGATTGGTCAGTTTTGGCAGTTTGCCATGTGTAAATGTTTGGAAATGTGATTCCATTTGTTGAAGCAGCCCAAGACTCCAGTCTGTTCTAGATTAGAGTGGTGCTGGAAAAGCACAGCAGTTCATGCAGCATCCATCCGAGGAGCAGGAAAGTCGACGTTTCGGGCAATAACCCTTCATCAGGAATAGAGGCAGGGTGCCTGCAGGGTGGAGAGATAAATGAGAGGAGGGTGGGAGTGGGGAGGAAGTAGCATAGAGTACAATAGGTGAATGGGGGTGGGGATGAAGGTGATAGGTCAGAGAGGAGGGTGGAGTGGATAGGTGGAAAGGAAGCTAGGCAGGGAGGACAAGTCATGGGGACAATGCTGAGCTGGAAATTTGGAACTGGGGTGAGGTGGGGGAAAGGGGAAATGAGGAAACTGGTGAAGTCCACATTGATGCCTGCCTAACTCTAGAGTTCTTCATCTTCTGTAAGCATCAGCTCATACAACATTCTCTTAAAAGGAAAATAGAAGTGAGTTTGCCTCTCCCTACTTTAAGCTTTTGGATAGAAAAGTCTGTAGAGCTGTTTTAAGTTTTAAATTAACTCTGTAGTAACCTTTTTTTTAAATTGTCTATGTCCTGCCCTGCAACACATTAATCCATCACTGCTGACCTACATTGATCCCGTTCCTAAGTCTTAACCTTTTCATCCTTTTGTTTTAAGATGAATTTTTAGAACTTTTCTCCTTCACACCTCCAACGATCTGCACACACACCTCCGGGTATCCCAATTAGTTTAGACTCTGGTAATTTTTTTTTTCTTAACCCTTACCCCACCCAAAACCTTTGGAGGAACTGCCTATTGAGTTCTTTACATTCATTTCCTTTCTAAAATTGTCAACGCTAATTGCTCCTTTTCATTAGAATCCCTACAGTGTGGAAGCAGGCCATTTGGCCCATTGAGTCCACACCGACCCTCTGAATGTCATCCCACTCTATCCCTTGAACCCCACATTTTCCATGACTAACTCACCTAGCCTGCACATCCCCAGACATTTAGTGTAATTTTTGGTGTGGCTAATCCACCTAACCTGCGCATCTTTGAACTGTGGGAGGAAACTGGAACACCCAGAGGAAACCCATGCAGACACAGGGAGAACGTGCAACCTCTATACAGACTGTCGCCTGAGGCTGGAATCGAACCGAAGTCCCAGTGCTGTGAGGCAACAGTGCTAACCACTGAGTCACCGTACTGCCCCCTTTTAAAACTGTCTTCTTTAAACAACTCTCCTTGCTGAATAGTTTTTCTGTGGCACTTGAAACCATCCTTTTTTTTTAATGTGTTAAATGAACTGTGAATTCAAATGGATAGTTTTGTTCCTATCCTTGTTATTATACTCTGACATTATTAACAAGTGACAGTGAACAGGACCATAATCGCATGCACTTGATTATTGTTTGAACCAGTAATCCCAAGCCAATCATCTTTTATTTCAAATTGTATGGATAAAATCATATTTTCTGTCTTTTTAGGCAAAGAGATGACTCAATTCCTCGACGGCATCCAGGTGACCATGAAAGTCCATCTGCACAAACTGGAAGACCGAAGACATCACTCTCTGTGAATAAGGCCTTAAGTGATGACGTTCTGATCATAAACCGAATTGGAGGTGCACACATGATCCAAAGAAATGGAGTGCAGCAAGATTCAAAGCAACGGACTGGTCAAACGAGAAGGAGGAGTGAGCCATCGGACCAGAGTGCGGGCCGTGAAAAGTCACACCAGTCCCTGGATACCCCTCCGCAAAGACGCAGTAATGCACGTGTTTCTCGAGAACCCAACAGGACACCAAACCAGAAGCCAACTGTGGTAAAGAAGGGGAAGTTGCAAAACAACAATGCTATCCTGATCAGCCGAGGGAAAGAGGGACAGCATTCCTGGGTTCGTGCAGATGAATCAGTGAGTAGTAGTAAAGAAGCAAATACAAGGATTTCTCGAACTAAATCACCTGCTCCATCAGCTTTAAACCATTTGCATGCAGCTCAGAAAGAGACCAAATGCCCAACTCCTTTAGTTTCTAAAGCAAAGACATCTATGACCTTAAAGAGATCATCTAGTCCTGTGCCTAAAGTTTGTTCATCCAGGCAGTCAATACCATTGTCTCGACCTGGCAGAAGCACTCAGCAGGCTTTGTGCTATGACGACAATCAGAATGTGTTAAATGTTTGTGTAAACTCTCCTGACCATCCTCAGTCTTCTGTTGGCTGCAGTGACACAAATGGCTGCACTCCAAGCTCCCCCTCAGAGACTGAAGGCGAGGGGGACATATTCAGTGTGACCCAGGAATTTGATTCCAATAAAGAACAAGAACTCTACAGGAGCTTTGAGGAGGAATTTCTGGCAAATACAAAGCAAGTCCCATTGGAGGACGGTGACCATGAGATTTCTGAAATGTTTCTTGATGCTACCACAGTCCAGCCAGTTCAAAAAGCAGAGCAGAAGGTCATTGATTCTGCATACTGCTCCATAACCACCACCACTACGTCTGTAAACCTGATGAACAAGCTGCAGGGTCACCTCCGGGAAGAGACTGAAAAAATCACAACGCCCCTGTTGGGGTGCTTATGTCATGACACAAACTCAATGGTAAATGAGATCCAGGAAGGGTATGGTCAGATGGACTGTGCAGATGATGGTGGTGGATGGCATGGAGGGTGTCCAAGTGTATACACAACATCTAATGTTCTCAAAACTATAGAGAATGTAAAGGAACCTATACTGTCGAGTCCCTTAGCTGAAAAGACGTTTTATATGATTCACCTGAGGGGCCGAGCCGAATTGGAGAAGGAACAGAATGGGGATGCCCCCGCTGAAAGAAACACTGAACAAAGTGACTGCAAGGGAGTGGGCAGAATTCCTGCCTTGAACGCAGGGGATGATCAAAGTCACGAAAACAGTGAAGGGTCCTTCATTGAGACATCCAGTGAGTCGTCTGTTAATGTCCAACTGAATTCCCATCACAAACACGGTGTTCAAATGAGGCCCAAGAAAGGGCTAAAGAAACCCGACCGAGTGCCTTCTGTCTACAAGCTGAAGCTGCGGCCCAAGATTCGGCCACGCACTGACAATCAACCAGAAAAGAAGCCCTCGAGAATTCCCACTCCGGTCAGCTGCAAATCAGGCCTGAAGTCTCCAAGATCAGCTCCCAGCTCTCTACAGGACAAACGCAAGCTAAAACACAAAATAATCCTACACCATGAAGAACTTCAGAGTTCCAGAGAGGAGCTCGTGCCTTCGCCCACAGAGACCAGAGAGGTAGTTCCATCGGTTAACCAGGATGAAGGGTCCTGGGTTTAACTTCTCAAATGAGTTCCTTGTTTACAGTTTAAAACTCCGAGCTTTTCCTTTGCACTTGTATCAATTTTGAAATGAACCAAATGACTATCAGCATCTCAGGTTGTATGCAATACAGCAAATTTAGAAACCCTAATCTCCCTGTATACTTAGTGCTGGGACTGGAGAAGAGAAAGGAGGAGAATCTAATTGGATGGGATGACTAGAATCCTCCAATTACCCGGCACTGTTTGTTGCAGGCAGGGATTATTGTTGCAGTTGGTTTCTCGTAATTGGACAGATTCTCACCTCTACTTTGGGTTCATAGGTCACCAGGGCTGTTGAATTCTGACTGGGACATTTTGGGTTCTATCAATGGCCAAGAGTTGTGCCCCATGAATTCCTATTTTGAAATGGATCACCAAATCTAACAGTTATGAATCTGGATGTACTTTGCTTGACTTTGAGGGGAATAAAACCAAATGGTCACTTGTTTACATTTCAAATGTGGTACAAAAGCAACCTTCCTCCGAGAGACCAGGTCCTAGCCCAATGACACTTCTCTTGGTTTCTCTGATAGGGTGTGGTGGTAGAAAACTAATACCAGCCGAAACCTCTTGCCTGTCCACTCGTTTTATTGTCCGACTTTCTCTTTCAGTACATCATGTATCTTGTAGCTGGTGACCTATCCTATTTATGTAGCAAGTTAGAGAATTCACAGGTTGCCCTTAAGGTTTGTTCTTGTGTGGTATTTATTTTGTCAGACCTGAGATGTTCACTTTTTTTTTCCCCTGTGCTGCTAATCCACAAGAGTCCGAATGGTTGTGTGGCAGGACAGGAACGAGGGAGCTCTTATACTGAGCAACACATACTGGAACTGTCGAGTGTTCACCCGCTACCCAATCCTCTGAATTAATAACTGACTGAAAGTTAGAAACCTTAAATTATACCTAGGTGAGGAGTTAACCATCTCAAAGAGACCAAGTGATCCTGGGCTCGGTTCTGAGCAACCAATTCATTGCATCATTTGCACATTTACAAAACTCTTTATCGAGCTAGTTTCACTTCATTGTACACTGGCACCTGACTCAACCGCTGCAGAAAGTAGTGTTCTGTGTGAATGCTGCTGAAAAAGAATTATTAACTGATTAATTATCATATCTAACCAGTGGGTTAATCTCTGGAATGGGCTGAGTAATTTTTAACAAGGTTAATTTCTGTAAAGTAATCCTTTTAAAAGCAAAGACTTAGTGATCCAGAATGTTTGAATGGGGATGGTTTTTGAGCGGAATCTGTAATATTAATGTGTTTGATTGAGAGTTCCTGACTGAATACACTTTAACCCCTGGATTCGATGTGAATACAGTTTCTACTCAGAGGTTGGTGCTAAGCTGAGCATTGCTGCTCACGGGCAGAGACAGGAGAGAGTCCGGGCAAGGAAGCGGTATTGGACAGTGAGAGCTCAGGCCTGGAGGCCCTGGGAGATCAGCATTCTCAATTAAGCACACTAATCCTACAGGTCCGATATAATCTCCAAGTTAATTCGCACAGCAGGGGTCTGCCTGGGTTCTGGAATATCTTTATCTCCCTGTATCTGACTCGAATAGTTGGTGTATTATAGAGTGGAATCCCAAACTTCAAAATCACTTACGTGTAGGAATTGCACCTTTCTTAAAATTGAGCCACTTCTATTCACAATCCTGTTTGGGTTGCCCCTCCATCTCACCATTATTCCTAAATCCCACTTGTCCACAGACAGTGGATGAAACTTTTTAAATTGCCAGGACATTAGAGATATGTAGCTGTTGACACGCTGTCTCCTGTGATAACGTCCTGGCGTTTAAGTTGTGATTTTTGATCTGTTTAATTATGAATGAATATACAATTTGCCCACCAAAATCTGGGGGTAAATTACGCCCCGTTTCTGTTGCTACCCCCTTGCTGGTCAGATTGAAATAAGTGAGAAATGTTTCAAGCAATCCCCCTATCCTTTAGAAAGTAAATTTTAGATGTTTCACTTCCAAGTGACATCCATAGTACACCAGGACCTCACTCTTAGTGAGGTTCCTGTGTTCTTTTAGAAGCTCACAGCCAGTTCTCTCCACTTGATGTGATAAAGTTTCTCGTTCTCAGTTTCTGATTCCGTATTTGAATTTACAATGTGAATTAATTATTTATGCAAAGGATTTGTGCCCCACCCTTTGACTTGACTTGTGGAAGGGAATTCGGAGTAAATAGCCCAAATACAGCCAGCACATTGACCAACACCCATTCAATTTATAATTGTTAAATTGTCTTGCGGGGATATTATGTTTAATTTTGGGACCAGTCGTATTGCTGCTACTTGCAGGTACATTGTTTGCACGGTGTTAAATATAAACTATTCCCTCAGTCCAAAACTGTGACTGACTGACTTGTGGAAAATCTAGGTAGTGTCACCTTATATTTAAGGAGTTGGTTGTAGGGCATTTGATTTTCTCTAGCATGATAGTATTTATTCAAGTGTAAAGTATGCAGTTATTAACTATGCAATTTCAGCTGGTGAAAATGTTTTAATGAACATATCTTAAATGATTATTCACTGGTTATTTAAATACTGATTTGTAGCACTATTCTGCTAAAGATATTTTAAAAATTGACACAAGTAGGTATGCATTAATTGTGGCACTTTTAAATTGCCCGTTAAGTCCTGAAACTCCACTAATTCTTTCATAGAATTTGAACACCTGCAGGTGGCTGTTTTTCAGCCTGATACATATCAAAACATGTATTAACACAGTGTTCTTTGAAAAGTTGACTAATTAAGAAAATCTTGTGCAGATATTCAGGATTTTGCCTTTCTTTAGAACTCCTATTTGAGTTGTGTAAATGAGCAGTTACATTTGTTTGAGTGGAATTATTTTTGGGCCATTTTTGACAGTAAGACACAGAATGTGTACGTTGTAGCCAGAAAGGCAGCTGGTATTGGAGCCTGTCAACATAACAGGTGCTTTTAAGAACAGCTGTACTGCAAGGAAGGCTTGGCAGATCCAGTTTGCCAAGAGGCACTAATGAATAGAATTGTGCATAAGTGAGGAAATCACTGCTTTGCCCTCCGCTGATTAGAGATGGTTATTCATGCAAGGATTTGGCCTTTCTGACTGTCCCTTTTGTCTTAATTCTGTTTTCCTTCTCCCCTGCATTATTTCTTTTTCATTTCCCCCACCCCTAATTTTTGTCTCCCCTGATTTTCTAATGATGAGACCATTTTATTATTTTGATCAAGACTAAAAGTGGAAAGTTACCCCTATTCGGGTAGAGCTGCTTTGAGCCTATCACTTTAAGAAAACTGCAACAGACTGTATGTGCTCTATATTTGTCTTGTCAGTACCTTAACTTCAAAGGCTCAGGAACAGCTTGAGCCGGATAGGAGTATGTCGACAAGGAAAGGTTATCTTTAATCAAATCCTGTGCGTATAAGTACATGATTTCCATAAGAAATGTTAACGTCTTTAAGGCAAACAGGATTGGCTTGTAGCATGTTACACAAGAAACCCTTCTGGTTTGAATTGAGCATTTGTCTTTGAATTATAATTGGTGCAAATGGGAATCTCCAGCCTGCAGGAGAGGAAATAAAATTCACAGAAATAGTGTGACCCGTTCAAAGGCCGAGCAGCTTAACTGAGGTTATTAATGGAATTATACAAGGAGAACCTTGGGGAACGTTAAAAGCACTGATCACCTCGGTCCACTTTTTTTATAGGCTTTTATTTAGATTAACAGTAATGGTTAAAATGCTGAAACATTCTTGATAAGATCCTTGAACATGTGCAGTGCATATGTAAATTACACAGTGCTTCAAAACAAATGCTTTGCCTCCCTGCCACCCTTGCCTTAAGGTCTTGCTTCTACTCTTTAACAATGTAAAGGAGCATAAGAGAGTTGTAATTTTTTTTTGTGTTTGCAATGAACAGTGTTGATCTGTCCTGTTGGAATGGAGCAAGTGAGAATTAAATGTGAGATTGTGATCCAGTAATGTCATGAAAGAAAAGGAACTTGTACCAAAGATCTGCAATATTTGTAAATGTTTAGTTTATTTCAAAGTAAGGTCACACTCATTGTATTATTTTAAAATAAAATGTAATAAAGTTCTTTTTATAGAAACTTCCTGTCTGAAGCTATTTATCATCTGTAAAATGAATCTCTGGTAATAACCTGCAACGTTTTCCTTTGCAGAAATCCTGTTAATATATTTGGAAATTTTGATCTTGGGGGAAAAAAGGGACAGAAAATTATATTTTGGGCAAATGCAGGGCCTTGAGGAATATTTCATCTGTTTTTACAAACTGAGTTGCTGTTGGGCATTTAGCATTTTCAGATTTTCAATTTTGATTAATTTTCCCATATTAAAATGATGGGGGGTACAAATTTGCATGCTAGTATTAAGCTTTTAAAGAAAAATCCTAGCTGTCTTATCACCTGAGTTGAAAGTTTGTTTAGAATATTGAGAAAGGTGTTTGGGCTCTGCAATGGTGAACTGATTATAACTAGACTATTCCACACGTCTCTTCAGTTTTTGTGGTCTTGCTATTGATCCTAAGTTTTGTTACTAACCATGGATTAGAAGCAGGGATAGGCTGCTCAGCCTTTTGGGCCTATTTTGCCATTGAATAAAGTCATGGCTGATCTGAATTTTCTTTCAAGTCTGTTTTGTTCCACTGTGAAACCCTTTTCAGCCCTACGCCTATTGAGAATCTACCTCTGCCTTTAAAATAATGGACATCTTTTTAAAGAGTGATCTTTAGTGTTCTAGTATCTTTACCTTCCTTCATTTTCCTAATGTCTCTTCCCTTACACCCCCACCCCAACTGCTCTGAGTCGTCTTGAGGTAACAGACTCGGCAGTTTTATCCTAAGGTAACTTATATTCAACACTAATTTTATGAAGATGTGGGAGTTTGAGAGTTAAAAGCTAGCAGTGACAGCACTAAGTATTCTCAATAAGATACATTATAGCACATGGTCCAGCAGTTAGGGTATCTGGTTGCCTGGAGACAAAAACTGATTCAAATTAGGCTAATTCACTTAAATTATACCCAAAAAAAACCTAACTCCAATCAAGTTTGAATTTAGTATATTGACAATCTTAAAACCCAATGACATAATCCGATGCTTTGGGAATATAAGGCAGGGGAAAATTGAACAGTTAGGATGAGAACTGCCAAGCCAGCATGTAAAGACTGCCTGAAAAATAGCTCTCTTAAAGGTACCTTTATGGATCAGTAACCTGTGAAGCGGAATCCCCAAGAAGAAGATCAGAATACAGAGAACTGAAAACTGCCTGGTTTTGAGATGAGTTTTGTTTTATAAATCTTGATTGGGAGTTTTATCGGACAAGTATTGAAGAGGGGGAAGGTAAAAGATAGGTTAGAGGAAGTAGTTGTAAATAGTTGTTGGTTAATCATTCTGTTTTTTACTTTAAGAAATTTATATATTTTATTTAAATAGTTCTTGGCCTCAAATTTTCAGATTACTGCACACGATAAATCTTGTGTGTTGCTGGGTTAAGTTAAGCAGGAGAGTTTACCCAGTGTCATAACATTAACAAGCTCCTTTAGGATTTGTGTTTCAGTCAAGGCTTTTTTTTTTTTACATCAATTCCAATGGATGCAGGTTTAGTTTATTCATCCTTTCCTTATAAGCTAGTCTTGCCCATTCAGCGTAGTACTCTCTTGAAATTTCTCTGAACTGCCTTCAGCACATTGACATGTTTCTGTTAAATAGACCGTTGTACTTCAGCTGTGTTAACCAATACCCTGGATAACTGAAACATAACTATCTATTTTTTGTATTCTGTTCCCCTCTCAAATGCTCAAATGGTAACACTACTTTTTATTTTTGTAAATATTTTTATTGAAAAGTTTGAGATTTTTACAAAAATAAAAAATTACAAAATAATGTATCCACTTTACAGTATAATAGCACCAATATAAAATTAAGAAAACTTACTACTAATCTACTCTACAAACTACTGAAACACAAAATAAGATGTAAGAAAGAAAACTATATATAAAAAAGTGTCGTATATTACTGACAACGAAAAGGGGGGATAACAGTAAATAAGTACATTTCAAAATAAAATTATATCAAGTCACAACAAAACCCATGGGTGGCTTCTTCCCATGGCCCCTGAACCAACAAACATCATCCTCCCAGCTAAACAAAGACCCTAAACAGTATGGCCGATACATCTGCATTGGTGTAGTTCAAAAAGGGCCGACGTGTTCTTAAAATAATTTTTTTTTGGTGCACCAAATTCGTAAGGAAGTCCAGGGGAATATATTCCATAACTATCCTATGCCAATTTGAAAATCCCAGATGTTTTCCAAAACCCAACTTACTAAACTCCTTTTCCTCACACAAAAGGAAAGGATAGTAAATAGTTTCTTCCTGTATGCATCTTGAGAAGGAAAATTTGGAAAGCCCAACCCAATCTCCGTTCCCAAAATCTTTGCTAAGGCATTTGCTACACTGTTCCAATATCTATGGCATGTCCACAGACAATGAGTACCAACTTTTATTTTACATTTGGGGCACATTGGGGATGCTCCTGCCTTGAACATTGCAAGCTGCTCTGGTGTCATATGAGCCCCATAAAGTATCTTCAATTGAATAGCCTGAGTTTCTATTACAGAAAGAGATCTTCCTAGCATTTTCCAAGCTATCCTCCCACATCTCTAAGGAGATTTCCATCCCAAATTCTTGATTCCATATTTTATATAGCCATTCCATGTCCTTTGGTACCTTATTACCTCGCGAGTGGGTAGAGAGTACTGACTGAGGGTGCACCCATTGGCCAAAGCACACTCCTTTTCCATATCTGATTTGTACAGATTAGTCATCAATGTGATTTTTTTGTATGAAATCTCATACTTGAAAGTATGAAAAGGGTCCCTGTCAGGCAACCCAAACTTCTGACTTAACTGTTCTGACCTCCCCATCGAACAGATCTCCCAAACAGGCGATGCCTCTGGATTCCCAAATTTTAAATCCAGCATCAGCCAAGCCTAGCTGAAATCCCAACGTTCCCACTATAGGAGTAGAAGGGGAGGTTTTTTGTGAATTACCCTCATCCTGTCTCATCATCCTCCTAGTTTTGATTGTAAGAACTCAATTGTATTAAATACAATGATCTTTAATCACTCTCATCTATAAATATTAGATTGATGAGGGGACATTTTGCTTGGGAAGCCTCCATATCCAGCCAAATTGATTGGGGCTCTCTTGACCCACAATCAGCCACATATGATAACAGATCTTAGATGGTACCTCCTGGAATCTGGAAAATCTAGACCTCCCCTTACTTGTGGGAGCTGCAACTTATCTAATTTAATAATGGGCCATCTATGATTCCAAATAAAGGAGCCAAGTCAACCATAAAACTTACGTAGTACCTGTCGCGGCAACATCAAAGGAAACATTCTCATGGGGTATAATCGGCGAGATAGAATATTCATCTTGACCAAAGCTATTCTTCCTAGCCAGGATATCTGGAGTTCTTCCCAGCATTGGAGGTCTTGCCTTATTTTCTCTAATAAATGTGTATAATTAGCTTTGTATAGCTGACCAAATAGCGGAGTAACAAAAATGCCTAAAGAGAAAACCTCCCAGTGACCACCGAAAGGGGAAACTGGATCCATCCGGAAAATTGGATACGCTGGTAAGACCTAGCGGCATGGCATCTGATTTCATAAAGTTAACTTTCATAAAGTAACCTAAGGATGTACCAAATAAGTTAACCACTTGAATTAAGTGGGGCACAGATATCGATGGGTCATTTAAGAAAAGAAGGACATTGTCCGCATAAAGTGTGATTTTAAGCTTACCCGATCCTATCTTCGAGGCAGTTATATTAGGGTCAGTTCGGATAGCTTCCGCCAGAAGCTCAATCACTAGTGTAAATAGGAATGGTGAGAGAGGGCATCCTTGATGACAACCTCTGCCAACACTAAAGCTAACTAATGTTATGCCGGTAGTAATCACTGCTGCTTTAGGGTCGTTACATAATACTGCGACCCACTTGGTAAAGACCTCTCCAATGCCAAACAATTCCATAGTATAAAAGAGATTCTACCCGATCGAATGCCTTCTCTGCACCTAGGGAGACGACTAATCCCGACATCACTCCCTGCTGGCAGGCTTGTGCCATATTTAAGGCTCTTCTAATGTTATTAGTAGATCTGCGACCCTTGATAAACCCCATCAGATCCTCTTTTATAATGAATGGTAAAACCCTCTCCAGTCTTAATGCCAACATTTTTGAGAGAATTTTAAAAGTCCACATTCAACAAGGATATAGGTCTGTACGAAGTATAGTCATCTGAGGCTTTTCCTTTCTTAAGAACGAGAGAGATATTTGCGTCTCTCAGGGAGGGCGGGAGGCTACCCTGACTATATGAATAGTTATACATATCTATAAGTAGTCCAGCCAATTTGTCTATAAATTCTTTATAGAACTCAGCCTGAAATCTGTCTGGACTGGGCGCTTTACTGCTCTGGAGCTGCCTCACCGCCTCCTGGGCTGCCAAGGGTTATTCAAAAGCGACACGTGCTCTGAGGTTAAGCCCCGAGAGGGCCACTTTTTAAAAAAAAGACTCCATCTTCCTCGCTCTATCCTCACAGCCCTCTGACTTCTACAACTCGAAGTAGAACTTTCTAAAGGCTGCATTGATCTTTTTAGGATCGCAAGTCAAAGTACCAGCACCCTCTCTAATGGACATAATGAATTGGGGAGCCTTTTTCTTTCTGGCAAGGTATGCTAGATACCTGCCTGGCTTATCGCTTTGCTCGAATAATCTCTGCTTCGCAAACAATATCTCCCTCTTTGCTGTTTGAGTAAGTGCGGTATTCAAAGTAGGCTACCATTACTAAATTACAGCAGATTACAGTCCTCAGGGCTGTCAACATACACTGTCTCAGCTGCCT
Source organism: Chiloscyllium plagiosum (assembly GCF_004010195.1). Taxonomy (NCBI): domain Eukaryota; kingdom Metazoa; phylum Chordata; class Chondrichthyes; order Orectolobiformes; family Hemiscylliidae; genus Chiloscyllium; species Chiloscyllium plagiosum. The sequence continues at coordinate 21,285,765 of NC_057734.1, read as the reverse complement.
TCAGGCGAGCTTCAAGCAGACGCTGTTGTTCTCCCTTTTGTCTTTTCCGGGTCACAGAATATGAGATAACCAAGCTGCGGGCATATGCCTTAGCAGTCTCCCACTGGCCATACCTAAGTTAATGTCCCAGAAAGCTTTAAATTCCTGCAAGGCGTATTTTATTCTTCAATAGGAAAGGGTCCATACGCCAATGTTGGGAACTCATCTTGTCATCACTAATCTTGACCTCTATATACACTGCTGTGTCGTTGGGAATAGTTATATTACCTATTTTACAAGACAATATTGAATTCAGGAAGGTCAAGGGGACAACAAAACATTGTGTTCTGGTATGACACTTGTGTAGGTTAAAGTAAAATCTCTACCCTCAGGGTGAAGACACCTCCACACATCTACCAATACCAACTCCCTATTCAGATCAGCTAAATGCCTACATCTCTGAGATAAGATTTACAAGGATGTTGCCAGGTTTGGAGGATCTGAGCTACAGGGAGAGGCTGAACAGGCTGGGGCTGTTTTCCCTGGAGCGTCGGAGGCTGAGGGGTGACCTTATAGAGGTTTACAAAATTATGAGGGGCATGGATAAGATAAATAGGCAAAGTCTTTTCCCTGGGGTCAGGGAGTCCAGAACTAGAGGGCATAGGTTTAGGGTGAGAGGGGAAAGATATAAAAGAGACCTAAGGGGCAACTTTTTCACACAGAGGGTGTTATGTGTATGGAATGAGCTGCCAGAGGATGTGGTGGAGGCTGGTACAATTGTAACATTTAAGAGGCATTTGGATGGGTCTAGGAATAGGAAGGGTTTGGAGGGATATGGGCCGGGTGCTGGCAGGTGGGACTAGATTGGGTTGGGATATCTGGTCGGCATGAACGCGTTGGACCGAAGGGTCTGTTTCCATGCTGTACATCTCTATGACTCTATATACCCGCTCCTAGGTATCCTGTCCACCTCTGGATAGATAACACAATTAAACTCTCCCCCTATAATTATATGATGCACCCTGAGATCCATCAACTTGGAGAGCGTGTCTGTTACAAATTAAAAATGATGTGCCATGGGGCAATATACATTCAAAATCCTGTACTCCTCGCAATATATTAGGGCTTTAAGTAATATATACTGTTCGGACTCATCTTTTATCTGGCTTAGCATTTGGAAGGGAAGATTCTTCTGGATAAGAATGGCCACTCCCCTACTTTTTGAGCTAAAAAATGAAAAGAACACCTGACCAAATCCTCCCTGCTGCTCCTTATCAAGTAGATGTGTCTCCTGTAAAAGGGCTACATCAACCCTCTTTTTTTTTTAAAAGAGTTGATAATATCTTTTTCCTTTTAATTGGCGAGTGGCTCCCCATGATATTCCAGGTGCACCATTTAAGCGAATGACTACCCATGATCGTTCAAGAAAGTCCAAGACCCCCCAGGAGGAAGAACCCTACTCAAAAAGCATTGAGTCCAGCCCATAAACAATTCACATAAATTTAAAAATACAACTGTTAAAACAACTAAATCAAAACAACTAAGAACTACTCCAAAAAAAACACAAGACATAATTCAAAGGAGACTTTCTCCCTTTTCCATAGAGGGGGCACTCCTACCTTCCAGTAATCCCACCATAACACCTCCCGACTCGAGCCATGCCCTCGGCCCAGACCTTACAAAGTAAAATAAACAAACGCCAATGTCTTATAACACAAGAGTTGGAAGTGAGCAACCAACCCACCCCCTCCCTATTATTACCTAGGCATTCTTAACAAGACCGCAACATAAAATAGAATATATAAAATTACAATCCCAACAAATGTTAAGGAAAAAAACACTCAAACATCCCCCAACAACTGGATAAACTAAGCGAATTAAGATAAGAGTTAAAAGAAAGAACAAACGGCCCCAAGGAAGGATGGAAAAGAGAAAAGGGGGAGGAGGGAAAAACAAAAGGGATAAAATAAAGTCATTGTCCATATAGTTCAAGTCCATCAGTCTATTTGAGAGCATCCAAAAATTCTTTTTTTTTCCGACGACCCAAAGTTATGCCCAGACCGTCCATGACTGAAGCGCAGCGTTGCTGGGTATCACATGGAATATTGAATATTTAAATCCTTCAGACGTTTCTTTACCTCGTCAAACACCTTCCTCTTGCGTACCACAACCAGAGAAAAGTCCTGGAACAGCATTCCTTTGGGATCCATCCCCAAAACTCCGGAGGCCTCCAACAACATTTTGTTTTTCCCTGTAGTGCTGGAGTCACACTAGGACCGGGCGGGGGCGCTGGTCTGACCCGGACCTGCATACAGCAACCCGGTGGGCCTGCTCAATCCCCACCCGGCCTAACTCTGACTCCAGCTTCAGCAGTTGTGGGAGCCATTGCTCCAAAAGTCAGCAAGCTGGTCTTCCTCCTCCCATTCGGGAAGGCCCAGCAACTGAATATTTTTACGACGACCTCGAGGCTCGTTGCTTCACCCCTCCAATACGCTGCTCGGGTTTCTCGATCTCTCGGTCATGCTTCTGCAGCATGACCGAGATCGACTCCCACCTGGACCGGGTCTCTTCAATCAACGTGTCAATCTTCTCTCGGTGCTTTACAAAGTCTGAGATCAGGCTCGCTCTACAGGTAAGTCCCCCAGGGTGGCCGCAGCAGTGAGGGTTGGGGGAAGAGGGGTCCCTGCCTGATGTGAACTTTGTGATCCTTTACCTTTGGTCATTATAAAATCTATCAAACTGATGCAGAATGACTGTAGCTGCTGGGAAAAAGCTATTTTTAGTAGTTTAGAAAGTGAGGGGAGGGTAGGTACCCTACTTTGCCTGGGTCCTGGGCAGAGCTCAGCAAACTCAGACCTACTGGGTCACTGCCATCTTGAATGCCCTGGTAACACTTTAATTTCCTACTTATTTGCAGAATCTGCATATCAACAGGTTGTCAATTTTGGCAACCAGTTCCATCTACATCCCAAAGCTCAGCAATTTCTCACCAATTAATATAAGATGCTGCCTTTATATTCTTCCTGCCAAAATGGACAGTTTCATGTCTTCCCACATTACACTACATTTTCACATTATATTACATGGATCTTTACCCACTCAGCTAACCTATCCATATCCTTCTATGGCATCTTGTGTCATCAGCAAATTTAGGAACCATGTCTTCAGTCCCTTCATCCAAATCATTTATGTAGATTTTAAAGAGTCCAGACCCTAGGACTGATCGCTGTAGTACACTGCATGTTGCTAACCAGAGAATGATTCCTTTTTATGCCTACTGTCTATCAGTCTCCTATCCATGTCAGTGTTACCTCAGACCATGAGTTTTTATTACCTACAAGAATCTTTTGTGGCAGCTTATCAAATGCCTTCAAAAATTCCAAATATGGTACATCCACTCATCCTGTTTTTTTGTTGACAATAAATTGGGTAACATGATTTCCCTTCCACCAAGCCATGTTGAGTGCCTGGTTACCTTCGATTTATCTTGAGTCCCCTGTTCTGATATCTCTGGCTACTAACGTTTTTCTGTATGATGGTGAACCGGCCTTTAGTTTCCTCTCTTTTTTTTTGTCTCTTTTTTTGAATAAATTAATTATGGTAAGATTCACAATAAGATCTGACAATTTTAGGAAAACTGAGAGGTTATGTAAATAGCAGGCTTTAATTTGAAGTAATGATGTTAAATTGTGTCTGTTTATCTGCAGTACCTCTTACATGGATGTGCACGTTTGAACCCTCTGCTCATACGGCTGCTCAAAGATTCTTGAAACAAGTAAAATATGCCAGTTATGTTGCGCAGAGCACTCAACGTAACTGCATTTTCACATCACCTTAAGGATAATTACTGTCCTTTTGTGGAGTGAAGTGCTCCTTTTGTATTTCATTCTTACCTCAAACAATGATAACTGTATTTTGCTTTGAACTCGTTCCCCCGGTGAATAAATGGAAAATAGCAAAGGCAATATTGCAGAAGACTCTAGGAGCTCTTAATCTAGATTCAATTTTATTTCACTCCTTGAAGATACACCAACTCTGGCCATGATTCAAGGGGTAGACTTGCATATGAAAAGTTGCCACTTGAGTTCTATATTGATCTTCTGGCACCTAGAGAAAATTCCTACTTGAGCCCTCTTTTATCACAGGCTGCTGGATAAAATTCAGCTGATCAATTTATAAAGCTTTTCCCTGTCCGGCCTCATCCCTGTGGAGCAGTTCAGACTTTCTTTTAAAAGAAGGGTGTCAGATATCTCATGCCATTCATATCCTCTATATCCCTATATGCTTCATAGATCTCACAGCGTGGAAACAGAGCCTTCACTCCAACTCAACAACAGCACCGCGCATCCCAATCTGACAGTCACATTTGCAGTATTTAGCCCATTGCACGGTGGCTCAGTGGTTAGCATGCTGCCTCACAGCACCAGGGTCCCAGGTTCAATTCCAGCCTTGGGCGACTGTCTGTGTAGAGTTTGCACATTCTCCCTGTGTCTGCATGAGTAGCAAGATCCCAAAAAAGAAGCAATTTCTGATACGCAACAGAAAATGCTGGAAGTACGTACTGCAGCAGTATCCTTCTCCTGAGCTTGGCTGATGTAATCATTCACAGGTCAAGGCTGGAGATTCCATTGTCTTATCTACAGCGAGGGAGCTCTGGAGATGGAACAAGCAGTGTGTCCATCAGTGGGCTTGAGGCTTTCCTTGATCTGAGGTATGGCAGGTAGTGCACGCTGAGCATCAATATCATTTTTATGATGATCCTTTTATTTGGCTTGCTTCCCTTTTCAAAATGAGCACATCTAATTGGTTGCGGAATAGTTTATTTCAAAAACATACTCCATCTCACAGCATAAATCCAGGGATCTAATGCTGAATGTTTTTCCTGTATGCTTCCTATCTCTTACATTCATCACTCTCTCACTGACAAGACCAATCTTGCTGACTCGAACTTCAAAACAAGCTTTAGGAATGTTCCTATTGAGAGGGGTGTGGTGACATTACAATTTTCTTCACTTCTTGCTTGAAGCCACTGACTCATGTTCTAAAGAGACCAGTTACCTTGCTGAAGTGATAAATATTGATGTTCTATTATATTTCTCACAGAGGATGCTACATGTTCTACATTCTTAAACACTAACTCATTTGCATTGAATATTACAAAATTCTTCAGAAGACCAACCCTAGCCTGCAGCAAATTGAGCTTTTGTGTATTCAGAATCCCATTATTTAGAGTCATAGAATCATAGAGATGTACAGCATGGAAACAGACCCTTCTGTCTGGCAGGAAAGGCTGATTTAGTCAGCTCCACCCTAGGCAGTTGATAAAGTTGAAATCACCAAACGAATGAAAATTTGCCATTTTATGTTTTGTTTCACTGTAAAACCCTTAAAAATGGTACATCATGTTGAATGAGCTGTAAATAATTTCACAATGTACTGCGTTTGTGACAACTACTGAACAGCCTCACTGGACCTAAAAATCTATTTTCTAAACGAGATAGTTTGATATTTCAGCTCCTGTCATAACTCCAAATTGTATGATTCAATGGTTCGTTCATCTCTCTGCAAGACGTCTATCAAAATTGGGGGAAAAAAATGTGTATTTTATTTCACAGTGAATACTTACTTGATTGGCTGCTCACCTTCCCACTTACATCACTGCTGATGGACAGCTGGAGAGTCCCTTGACATGGTCATTGATATTGGGAAATGGGAAATCCACAACACAGTAATCACTGGATCTTTGTGGACAGCTTATATAGAGTTCTGCACATGTGGCACTACTTTGCCACTGAACATGAAATCTGTATCAAAAATTAGTGCTGATATCTAAATTAGTGAATTGCTTGCATTTGTGAGGTTAAATGTGCCTGTATAGATCCTGTGATATCATGTTCCATGCATAGTGAGTTCAATAAGGTAAAAACAAGGACTGCAGATGCTGGAAACCAGATTCTGGATTAGAGTGGTGCTGGAAAAGCACAGCAGTTCAGGCAGCATCCGAGGAGCATATGCGGACTGACCCACCTTTAATTCACATTAAAAGAGTCTTTAAAGTGCCAATCAATCCCCCGTATTAACTTGGCCACTTTCACTTCTCCCTGACTCCTCACGTTGACTCAGTCTGTGTCAGTGGGGGATGACATTGCTGGGTGGTCTACTCTATCTATTTTGTTCTCTTGAGTATTTAAATTACTTATCCCACCCAGTCTCCTCTGTTCTAAGGGAAACAACCCCATTCCTGATAAACTTTGAACTTGTAAATTCCTTTTCAGGAATTTATCTCCAGGACATTAGAATTTTTTTTAACCATCTTCTGTGTGAGTTGCCCATTTCATTTGAAACACTTTCGCTTGATTATTATAAAATGTTCTGTTGCTTCCAATGTTGTGGATCATTGCTCTTTACACCACCTACAGGTAGCATTTGCACCACCTTCCAACCATTTCTAAATGGATGCTCACTCAACCTCATTGTATTCATGTGTCCATTGATTTTATTACCAGTAGCAGGCAAGTAATATACAAAGTGTGAAATCACAAAGAATATCCTTGATCCAGTGCATATTGAGTCAAAGTAACATCCCTTTATCCTGGGCACTCCTTTCAGCTATGGCAGTATCAGCACTTGGCTGGGTAATGTTGTCTTGGCCTCATTACAATGGAATTGCCAACAATGATTTGCTCTTCCAGCACTGTAGAAAACTCCAGCTGCATTATTATATGGGTTACAAAATGACCTCTTAAACCGGTCAGGCTCACTGACCAGAGCAGAGTGTAAAATTGATCATAACTAATGGCAGGATTTGAATTTGGTAGCAAGTGCCATCTTTGAATATATGCAGGCAAATAAACTCATTTCAGAGTAAAACTTCAGTTTCTTCCAGCCTTATACCATTCAACTGGATAATGGCCAGTCTCTACTTCAATTCCACTCGCCCACTTTTGCCCCCTAACCATTGGTACCTTTATCTAATAAAAATGAGTCTGTCTCAGTCTGGTAAAATCAACTGACCTGACAAAGCAGACTTTTTGGGAAGAAATTTCCAGGTTTCTTTAATTTTTCTGTGATAATGTACTTCTTGATTTCAATCCTGAATGGTCTACCTGTAATTTTAAGATTGTATCTCCTTGATCAGGATTCCCTCAGCAAAGGATATAGCTTCTTGTATTGAAGATTTCAAATGCTTTGTAAGAAAAACTTTAAGTACATAATTTCTTAAATTTCCAAAGATGGGGAAATGCAAACCAAGCTCATTGCTGAACTGGTCCTAACCTAAAACAAGCTGAGTCTAGATTCAAAGCTGCACTGCCCTTTTGTAGCGCCATCACCATAAGAAATTGTTCCCAAATTAAAGGACCTGCAACATAAAAGGTAGAAAGCAGCACAGGAAGTAGTAGAAGGAAGCACGATTCTTACCTGACTTCTGCAATCTGCTGCCAAATCCTTTTCACATAATTAAAACAAAGCAGCAGATGTTATGCATGAACATGTATACTTTTGTATCTCCAGTAACTTGGCAAAGAGAATCTGACCATTCCTCCAAAATAACAAAGGAAAAAGGTGTCATCTTAACATAGCTGTTATAACACATGAATGGTTAATATTCACTTCATAGTTTTTAGTGGTGCAACATAAAATGTTTAAACTCCATTAATTATGACCTGACTTGTGCCCAAGACAGAATCAGGGTAATTTCATAGAAGACTGTCCTCTGTGATCTCTCTCTCTCTCTCCCTTTCTAGTTGTTGCCCTCAGCATGTCCTACCAACAGCTTAAAGCCCATGAGTTCTAAGGCTGTTGTCACGCAGACACTGTGTAGCTGTTCCACACTGTGACTTGACTTGGTGACCTATTCCTGACCTCTGCTGATCTATGTTATTGAAATGTTCCACTGAAAATCTAGCCAAAAATTAACTCTGTGAAGGCTGCATCAATGTAATAGCAGTATGTGGGCGGCACAGTGGTTAGCACTGCTGCCTCACAGCGCCTGAGACCTGGGTTCAATTCCCAGGCGACTGACTGTGTGGAGTTTGCATGTTCTCTCCGTGTCGGCGTGGGTTTCCTCCGGGTGCTCCGGTTTCCTGCCACAGTCCAAAGATGTGCAGGTCAGGTGAATTAGCTATGCTAAATTGCCCGTAGTGTTAGGTAAGGGGTAAATGTAGGGGTATGGGTGGGTTGCGCTTCAGCGGGTCAGTGTGGACTTGTTGGGCCGAAGGGCCTGTTTCCACGCTGTAATGTAATGTAATGTAATCTAATCTAATCTAATGTCATTCAGTGATTAAATTTGACAGGTGCCACAAAAGCTTTTCCCTCTCAGATGTGACTATGAGGTGATAGAATCTGAACCCCAGTGCCTATATTTTTGAAGCACTTCCTACTACAATTGGCAAGTGCTGACCGATCTACTCCGGGGTATTTGCTACATTTCCAATGATTTGTGTTTGCACGGGAGCAAGGGAAGATTTGCTAATCTGAAAGGATAGAAGATATTTTGGGATTCTGAAGTGAAAAGCACATAGCTATGGTGTGATTTGCTGAGGGTGGTCACAGCCTCCATTTTGCAACAGTAGCTGTACAGTTTAAGAAGTGTAAGAGGAAGGACCAAGTCATTGCATTGAAATATCAGTTGTGGGGAAGTTACTGAAATAAGGGAACAGGAAGTTATGGTGGAACTGTGGAAAATGCTGGTTTGGCCACAACTGGCATACTACAAGCTGTTGTGGTCATATATTATAGCAAGGATGTATTTGCACTAGAAAGAGTGCAGAAGAGATTTACCAGATGCTGCTGGGTTGGAGAGTTTGGGCTGTGAAAAAAGCTTGTTTAAGCTGGGATAAAACAAAGAACTGTGGATGCTGAAGATTTGAAACAAAAATAGAAATTGCCAGAGAAACTCAGCAGGTCTGGTAGCATCTGTACAGAGAGAGATTGAGAGAGACAGAGACAGATTTAATGTTTTGACTCCAGTGACTGAATGGGATGTTTTGCTCAGAGCAACGGAGGTTGAGAGGGGACCTGATAGCACTAATAAGATTATGAAGGGCATGGATAGGGTGGATTGGAAGGCATTTCTTTTCATTAGCAAAGAGTTCACTAACCTTTTTAAAAGTAAGTGCCAGGTGTTGTGTTTTGGGTGCAATTCAATTGGTGAAACTACCAGATTTGAAACAAACCACAATTTATTCTTGCACTAAAATACAACAACAACAAAAAAATTAGAATAACTTAACTCTATTGAAAAACTTACCAAAATAATAGATTATTTAATTGCTGAACAGTAACCGTTCCAATATAGTAACATCCCATAAACACACCCTTGGAAAAAGGCAAATTCAGTAACACAGATTGTCTCACAAAGAACGCTAATCCAGGAAAGAAAACATCTAGAGAAAACTCTGTGTGTGTGAGAGAGAGAGAAGCAGGGAGAGATGTACTGCAGCTTCCAAACTTAGCTTCAAGACCCCAATAACTGCTCCTATTGAAAACAAAAACTAGGAATCCTGGTTCTGTGGAAGCTTGCCTCACCCATTCAAGCTGCTTCTATTGTACCTATTTTTTTAAAAAAAACACCCAACGCCTCACAAGTTATTTACCTTATTGATTTTCATTGCCTCTGTCTTAAAAGCTATCTTCAAAAAAAAGGGAGAAAATACACCACTTAAAGCTATAATATCATCACCAGAGAGTCGAGGAGAAAGATTTTTTTTCTCAAAAGGTTAGGAGTCTAGAACTTGCTGCTTCAAAGGGTGTTAAGGTCAGAAACTCTTGCAACATCTAAGCAATATTTTAATATTTATTATATTGCAATCAGCCTCCAGGGCTATGGGCCAAAAGCTGAAATATCAGATTAATATTGACTGATCTTTGTTGACTGTCACCGACATGAGGAACTGAATGTTCACCTATGCTGTAAATGTCTGTGTCGAAGTCAACACGGAAAAGGAATCAATGTGGATTTGTGAACAGTAAATAAAAACTGGAAAAGTTGGAATCAGTTAACTGTGATGGTGATATGATAGAATTCACCTTGCAGTTTGAAAGAGAGAAGCTGGAATGAGATGTAACAGTATTACAACTAAAGAAAGATAACCTACAAGACCTGAGGTAGGAGCTGGCCAGAGTTGATTGGAAGGAGAGTGTAGCAGGGAAGATGGTGGAGCTTTTGTGAGTAATTCAGGAGGCACAACAGAAATTTATCCCAAGGAAGAAGAAACTGACTAAGGGGAGGATGAGGCAAACCATGGCTGACAAGGGAAGTCAGGGACAACAACAAAAGCAAAAGGAAAAGCTTATAATGTGGTGAAGATTAGTGGGATGCCAGAGGATTTGGAAGCCTTTAAAAGCCAGCAGAGGATAACTAAAATGCAATGGAGGATGGGAAATCTTTCTGGCTGTAACAACTGCTCCTTTTTTGAGGCATTTTACATGTTGGAGGTGATTTCCTCAAATTCCAGGAGCAGCAATTACTGTTTTATATGCTGTCACATTGTTTTGGAACTTTGGAGAAAAAAACAGTGAAATTCACAACTGATCTTGGAGGAACCTGTTTGGGAGAGGTCACAGGACAGAAACAGGTAAGTGAATATTTTAACCACGGCCTTTCAGTAAGTCTGCAGTAGTGAGTGGAGAGGGTTATTTCTTGATTATATGTTATATTGAGATATGTCTCTTAATTAAACTTAAATAAATACTTATGGCTTACATTTTTAACCTAGAGCGTAGAGGAATAAGACAGTGCTATTTTCTGGGTCTGTAGATTGAAAGAAGCCAAAATGGCCTTTAGTAGAGTGATATGCTCTTTTTGTTGGATGTGGGAGTTTAGGGAGAGTTTGTGGGTTACTGAGGATTATATCTGCAATAAATGCAATCCTATCAGATCAAATGGATTGATTGGAGAGACAATAAGAGGCAATGAAGAATTTACAAGAACAAGGGGATGTTATGGATGGCAGTTATAGGAAGGGGGTAAAGTCACAGATACAGTTACTTAGATGAGTTAACTCCAGGAAAGATAAGAGAGTTAGGCAGGTAGTGCAGGAGTCTTCTGTGGCTATCCCCATTTCAAACAGGTATGCTGTTTTGGAAAATGTAGGGGGTGATGGATTTTCAGGGGAACGTAGCACAAACAGCCAAGTTCTGGTATTCAGGGGAACGTAGCACAAACAGCCAAGTTCTGGCTGAAATGCAATGAGGGGTACAATGAGTTGGAAGAGATCGGTTGTGTTAGAGAACTCTCTAGTCCGAGGTACAGACAGACATTCCTGTGGCTAGCAGCAAAAAATCAGAATGGTGGGTTGCTTCCCTGGTGCCAGGATTGATGATGTCTCAGAGAGGGTGCAGAATGTTCTCACGGGGGAGAGGGGCCAGCAAGAGGTCATTGTACACATTGGAACCAATGACATAGGAAGGGAAAAGGTTGAGATTCTAAAGGGAGATTACAAAGAGTTAGGCAGATATTTTAAAAGGAGATCCTTGAACGTAGTAATATCTGGATTACTCCCAGTGCTACAAGCTAGTGAAGGCAGGAATAGGAGGATAGAGCAGATGAATGCATGGCTGAGGAGCTAATGTATGGGAGAAGGATGCACATTTTTGGATCATTGGATTCTCTTTTGGGGTAGAAGTGACCTGTACAAGAAGGACAGATTGCACCCAAATTGGAAGGGGACTAATATACTGGCAGGGAAATTTGCTAAAGGATTTAAATAGTAAGGTGGGGCAGGGGGGGATGGGGCGTGGGAACCAGAGAGATAGTGAGGAAAGAGATCAATCTGAGACTGGTACAGTTGAGAACAGAAGTGAGTCAAACAGTCAGGGCAGGCAGGCAGGGACAAGGTAGGACTGATAAATTAAACTGCATTTATTTCAATGCAAGAGGCTTAACAGGGAAGGCAGATGAACAAGGTAGGACTGATAAATTAAACTGCATTTATTTCAATGTAAGGGTCCTAACAGGGAAGGCAGATTAACACAAGGAATGGTTAGGAACATGGGACTGGGATATCATAGCAGTTACAGAAACATGGCGCAGGGATGGACAGGACTGGCAGCTTAATGTTCCAGGACACAAATGCTACAGAAAGGACAGAAAGGGAGGCAAGAGAGGAGGGGGAGTGGCCTTTTTAAGGATAGCATTACAGCTGTACTGAGGGAGGATACTCCTGGAAATACACACAGGGAGATTATTTGAGTGGAACTGAGAAACAAGAAAAGTGATGATCACCTTATTGGGATTGTATTTTTGACCCCCTAATAGTCAGTGGGAAATTGAGAAACAAATTTTTAAGGAGATCTCAGTTATCTGTAAGGATAATAGGGTGGTTATGGTCGGGAATTTTAACTTTCCAAACATGGACTGGGACTGTCATAGTGTTAAGGGTTTAGATGGAGAGGAATTTGTTAAGTGTGTCCAAGAACATTTTCTGATTCAGTATGTGGATGTACCTACTAGAGAAGGTGCAAAACTTGACCTACTCTTGGGAAATAAGGCAGGGCGGGTGACTGAGGTGTCAGTGGGGGAGCACTTTGGGGCCAGCAACCACAATTCTATTAGTTTTAAAATAGTGATGGAAAAGGATAGACCAGATCTAAAAGTTGTAGTTCTAAATTGGACAAAGGCCAATTTTGACAGTATGAGGCAAGAACTTTCAAAAGCTGATTGGGGGCAGATGTTCACAGGCAAAGGGACAGCTGGAAAATTGGAAGCCTTCAGAAATGAGATAACAAGAGTCCAGAGACCGTATATTCCTGCTGGGGTGAAAGGGAAGGCAGGTAGGTATAGGGAATGCTGGATGACCAAAGAAGTTGAGGGTTTGGTTAAGAAAAAAGGCAGCATAGATCGAGTGAATCCTTAGAAGAGTATGAAGGCAGTCCGAGCATACTTAAGAGGGAAATCAGGAGGGCAAAAAGGGGACATGAGATAGCTTTGGCAAATAGAGTTAAGGAGAATCCAAAGGGTTTTTGCAAATACATTAAGGACAAAAAGGTAACTAGGGAGAGAATAGGACCCATCAAAGATCAGCAAGGCGGCCTTTGTGTGGAGCCTCAGGAGGTGGGGGAGATACTAAACGAGTTTTTTGCATCAGTGTTTACTGTAGGGAAATAGATACTGACATCTTGAAAAATATCCATATTACAGAGGAGGAAGTGCTGGATGTCTTGAAAAGCATAAAAGTGGATAAATCCCCAGGACCTGATCAATTGTACCTTTGAATTCTGTGGGAAGCTAGAGAAGTAATTGCTGGGCCTCTTATTGAGATATTTGTATCATCAATAGTCACAGGTGAGGTGCCGAAAGACTGGAGGTTGGCTAACGTGGTGTCACTGTTGAAGAAAGGTGCTAAGGACAAACCAGGGAACAATAGACCAGTGAGCCTGTCGTCGGTGGTGGGCAAGTTGTTGGAGGGAATCCTGAGGGACAGGATGTATATGTATTTGCAAAGGCAAGAACTGATTAGGGATAGTCAACATGGCTTTGTGCATGGGAAATCATGTCTCACAAACTTGGTTGAGTTTTTTGAAGAAGTAACAAAGAGGATTGATGAGGGCAGAGCAGTAGACGCGATCTGTAGAGACTTCAGTTAGGCCTTCGACAAGGTTCCCCATGGGAGATTGGTTAGCAAGGTTAGATCTCATGGAATACAGGGAGAACTTGCCATTTGGCTCAAAGGTAGAAGACAGAGGGTGGTGGTGGTGGTGGTGGTGGAGGAGGGTTACTTTTCAGACCAGAGGCCTGTGACCAGTGGAGTGCCACAAGGTATGGTGCTGGGTCCACCACTTTTCATCATTTATATAAATGATTTGGATGTGAGCATAAGAGGTCTAGATAGTAAGTTTGCAGATGACACTAAAATTGGAGGCATAGTGGACAGCAAAGAAAGTTACCTCAGATTACAGTGGGATCTTGACCAGATGGGCTAATGGGCTGAGAAGTGGCAGATGGAGTTTAATTTAGATAAACGCGAGGTGCTGCATTTTGGGAAAGCAAATCTTAGCAGGACGTATACACTTAATGGTAAGGTCCAAGGGCATGTTGCTGAACAAAGACACTTTGGAGTGCAGGTTCATAGCTCCTTGAAAGTGGAGTCACAGGTAGATAGGATAGTGAAGAAGGCATTTGATATGCTTTCCTTTATTGGTCAGAGTATTGAGTACAGGTATTGAAAGGTCATGTTGAGGCTGTACATGATATTGGTTAGGCCACTGTTGGAATATTGCATGCAATTCTGGTCTCCTTCTTATCGGAAAGATGTTGTGAAACTTGAAAGGGTTCAGAAAAGATGTACAAGGACGTTGCCAGGGTTGGAGGATTTGAGCTACAGGGAGAGGTTGAATAGGCTAGGGCTGTTTTCCCTGGAGCGTCAGAGGCTGAGGGGTGACCTTATAGAGGTTTATAAAATCATGAGGGATAGGATAAATAGAGAAAGTCTATTCCCTGGGGTGGTGGAGTCCAAAACTAGAGGGCATAGGTTTAGGGTGAGAGGGGAAAGATATAAAAGAAACCTAAGTGGCAACTTTTTCACGTGTATGGAATGAGCTGCCATAGGAAATGGTGGAGGCTGGTACAATTGCAACATTTAAGAGGCATTTGGATGGGTATATGAATAGGAAGGGTTTGGAGGGATATGGGCTGGGTGCTGGCAGATGGGACTAGATTGGGTTGGGATATCTGGTCGGCATGGACGGGTTGGACGGAAGGGTTCTGTTTCCTTGCTGTACATCTCTATGACTGCATAACTCTAATTACATTTTACTTTGCTGAAAAACTGCATGAATCCATGTAAGATTCTGTAAATCCATTTTTTAGATTAGAATCAGTCTAACCATTGTGGCACAGACAGTATCACACAGGACAGCTCACACCTTCAAGCATTATCTGGGCCGACATGACACCAATTGTTAAAGTTCACTTGAGAATGTCAGTTTTTTAAAAAAAATTGCAATTTACATATGAAAGAACTGAAACCAACATGTGCATTCTAAAAGATGAGAGACTTAACAACAAGCCAGGTCTTTTTCAATATATAATTACAGTTACATCACACTGTAAACTTTTGCTAAAACTTCTGTGTCACAATCTTATACTCCACAACCACCTGATGAAGGAGCAGCGCTTCCAATTAAACCTGTTGGACTATAACCTGGTGTTGTGTGATTTTTGACTTTGTACACCCCAGTCCAACACCGGCATCTCCAAATCAATGCAACATTGGTATTCCTTTTGAGAATGTAAGAGCAGAGATGTACTGCTGAGGCAGTATGACGCTCTGGTCAGACCACATTTGGAATATTGTGAGCTGTTTTGATTCCTGTTTCTAAGGAAGAATGTGCTTACCTTGGAAGGGATCCAAAGGACGTTTACAAGAATGATTCTGGGGATGAAGTGCTTGTCATTTGAGGAGAACTGGGCGGCACGGTGGCACAGTGGTTAGCACTGCTGCCTCACAGCGCCAGAGACCCGGGTTCAATTCCTGCCTCAGGCGACTGACTGTGTGGAGTTTGCACGTTCTCCCCGTGTCTGCGTGGGTTTCCTCCGGGTGCTCCGGTTTCCTCCCACAGTCCAAAGATGTGCAGGTCAGGTGAACTGGCCATGCTAAATTGCCTGTAGTGTTAGGTAAGGGGTAAATGTAGGGGTATGGGTGGGTTGCGCTTCGGCGGGTCGGTGTGGACTTGTTGGGCCGAAGGGCCTGTTTCCACACTGTGAGTAATCTAATCTAATCTAATCTAAACTCTGGGTCAGTAACTGGAGTTTAAAGGATGAGGCTGGAGGATATGATTGAAGCTACAACATTTTAAGAGGCTCAGGGTGAAGTGAAGTGAGATAAGGAGGAATTTCTTCAGCCTGAGGGTGTTGAATTGTGAAAGTCATTACCATAGAAGGCTGTGGAAGCCAAGTCATTAAGTGTATGTAAAGCAGAGATAGATAAGTTCCTGATTAGTAAGGAGGATCAAGGGTTACAGGGAGAAGGCAGGAGAATGGGGCTGAGAAACATATCAACCATGATGGAGCAGACACGAAGGGCTGAATGGCCTAATTCTATCCTATGTTCTTATGAAGAACAAAATGGAAGATCTGAAATAAGATTAAATGATAAAAGGCTTCACGGTGCATTACAATGGTAATCAAAGATTCTATAGTAATGATTGGCTTATACCAATTAAATATAGAAATGCCAGCTGCTTTTCGCTTTATGTAACTGGGTCGTAAAACAATAGCAGTGGTTAGAAAAGAGGAGACTGAGATTCAAACTGTAGGTAGCATACTGTGTACATTAATTATGATCATAGAGTTGTAAGGGTTGATATTGAGACTATATTTTACTGGAGTGAAGACAATTAAAAGGAAATTTAACAGGGGGATTTGAAATCATGCAAATTGCCTATCGGATAATGCTGGAAAGATTGGGGATGTAATTAATCTTGGGCGATGGTGCAAGATGGCCAATAGCAGCTCATTTTTTCCTTGCCTGTTTGGTTTTTCTTTCCATGGTCCTTAATTGCTCCTTTGCTATCACCTGTTTCACACAGTTCCTAAAGACCAACTCCAACACCAGTCTTTGTGATCATTAGGGAGTTAGTAACAAGGGGCTGGTCACTTAAAATTGTCAATAATAGAAGAGACACTAAAAGGAATTTTCTAAGAAGAAAGATTTGCAGCTACAAAATGTTGTAGCTTCAATCATACCCTCCAGCCTCATCCTTTAAACTCCAGTTACTGACCCAGAGTTCTCAGGGTATAGTCAAGACAGAGTTTTCTGTACTTGATTGCAATAACACAATACAGAGAGAATGTTTCCTATTTTAAGATGGGGGAATAGGGTCATTTTTGGAAAAAGAGAGTAAGCCATTAAAACAGATTTGGACAGCAGTAAGATAAGTATTAGAAATCAATTTGGATTGCTACCAAAATGGACCAACTAACCCCCTCTATATGCTGTATTCTATACGATGGTGATGTACAAACTAATGAATATATATTAATACTTAGTAGAGAGAATTTTGTTGTCACATAATTTCTTAATTGTTCCTCAACTCTGATAAACTTCAATAATGGGACTGTAATTGCTCGAGACCACATTAACCGCACATTGGTATTTGCTCTGAAATGAAAGGTTTTAATTTCAAGCATACTGCAAAAGCTTGTAAAGACTTAATTTCATTGATACTAATCTCTGTTTCTCAGTTAGTAGCAATGTGCTGGCATTGAGCATGACCTCATTGACTTTTTCTTTGAAATCTTCAACAGCTATTGCAGCTTTTCCAGGATTCCAACTAGATATGAGAGTATCTGTGAAAGCACTCAATTCCAAATCTTTTGACATTAATCTCTGACATGCTGCAAAGAGCAATTAGCAGCTTCAATCTTCTTGGAAATCTATTGTCTGTAAGGGCAAGGGTTAGAAATAAAATAAGTCGCATGAAATTGACTTGATGTTTGTGTAGGGTTATAAATGGAAGCAAAGGCTCCCAGCGCTTATCCCGAAGTGCCAGATTCAGACGTAGGTTTATTTTGTTTCCTTTACAATAGGGCTTTCATACATACTTGTAATTACATCTATTAATTAAAAAATCATTCTAGTGCATGCAGCAATATGTGAAAAAGGTGACCAGGAGAGTGTCCTGTGCATTTCTGTCAAGGATTCTAAAATTATTTCTGTCAGAAACATCAATGGCCACACATCGCAACTGATCAGATCTGGCATTAGACCAGCAGAGGGAAGGGAACGAATGAAACAGGTCATGTAAGGTAGCGGGAAAATAGAGACAAAAAGTTGAATGAACAGAAAGCTCTCAAACTGCACAGGCTGCAAAACCATACTGTCACCAATAGCCTCTCTGTATGACTGCAAATCTTAACATGAGGGGGTGGAGATGAAGCATTACACAATTCAATAAACACACTAACATTTCGTTACTGTACAAAGAATCAGCATTTTACCCACAGGTCTGCTTAAAGTGCAATAAATCTATCAAAGTTCAACCTGCCCTTATTATGGCAAGGGTGTAGTTTGGCACAGATTTTAGTCTTTGAAGTTCAGAGCCTGAAACCATTTTGAGCAGAAATGACTCTTTCTACAGTAAATGTGGGAAGATTTCTGCTGTTAATTTAGGTTTAAAACTGAACAGTAGGTTCAGCATTTCAATGCAAAGCCGCACCCATGGAATCCAACACTGTTCTTCCTATTGTCGTGAAAAGCTGAATAAGATTTTACAGAAGAATATTCTTCACCTAATATTATTCTCCACCTCATACTATTTTCTGTATATCAAGTCTATGAGAAAACAAGGAGAACAATGAGCTAAATGGCATTTAAAAGCTAAGAATATTCCTTTCAGTAAGAATATTCCATGTGACTGAATTAAAAAAAAAAGAGACTCGAGCTGATTGAATGTTCCTTTTATAAATCATTTGATTACTTTGTGCTTTTTTAGTTTATTCCTTTAATATAATTTTAAAACATACACAAATCCAAGGTTTTCAGATATTCCAATTTCAGAGGTAGTGCTTAATTTTCCTTCCAATGGAATGCAAAATACTGCACTCCTACCACATTACACTATGAACCACAGGATCTAACTTCCTTCTCACATTTTAGCATAGGGACAGCCTTGTTCCAGAAGCCTCTGGATGTATAGTTGTGAGCATGTGATATGTTCCATCAGGACAGCAAACAGAAATCCCACCATTTGATCGTTGCTGATTTGTTTGTCAACCCCCATTCTGCTGCCTTCTCCCCAAAGCCCCCAGTCAGGAACTTATCACCCTCTTAAAGACACTCGATGACTTGGCCTCCACAGTCCTCTGTGGAATGAGTTCCAAAGATTAATC
Source organism: Chiloscyllium plagiosum (assembly GCF_004010195.1). NCBI lineage: Eukaryota > Metazoa > Chordata > Chondrichthyes > Orectolobiformes > Hemiscylliidae > Chiloscyllium > Chiloscyllium plagiosum. Next base: position 21,266,954 of record NC_057734.1, on the reverse strand, counting down.
ACCCTCTGACTGAAGAAATTCCTCTGCATCTCCGATCTAAAGGGTCATCCCTTCTCTCTGAGGCTGTGCCCTTGGTCCCTAATCTCTCCTACTAGCAGAAACATCTTCTCCACATCCACTGTATCCGGGCTTCTCAGTATTGTGTAAGTTCCATTTAAATGCCTCCTCATTCTTCTAAACTCAATTAGTTTTAGACCCAGAGTCCTGATCTGCACCTCATATCACAAGCCCTTCATCCACGGGATCATTCTTGTGAACCTCTGCTGGATCCCTCAAAGGCCAGCACATCCTTCCTTAGAAATTGGACCCAAAACTGCTCATGATATTCCAAATACAGTCTAACCAGAGCCTTATACTGCCTCAGCAGAAACTCTCTTGCTGTTGTATTCTAGCACACTTGAAATTAATGCTAACAGTACACTTGACTTCCCATCAAATGTCCACAAGCTAACAGAATCTTTGTCTCTGCACTAATTAATAACTTCCCTTAAAGAACCTAATTGTTAAACAAATGAAAAATATTAAATAGATGTAATGTAGACTGCCCTCCCAAGATTGGGAGACATGATACATTTTGGATCCGATTGCAGAGTTCATCATTCCGCTGTTCACATCCGATCTTCATTGTGAGGAACTCAGTGCGATTCCATTCCAGACATGATATCCATTATTTCCCAGATAAGTTTCAAGATTTATCCAGAAGTATAAATTTATGTTTGCAATCTTTATCCTGTTCCAAAATATTTTCTATTTAACTCAAATATACTTTGTAATTGTAATTTTAAAAAATATACCAATGTTTATGTTCTTAGCATTGTGCAACGTGGTGGTTTAACAGGACTGCAAACAATATTTGAAAAAGGAGAAAATATTAGTCAGCCGTGGCTCTTGCCATAAACTAATTCCCAATGAACACTTTCGCATTACGAGTTTTTTTCCAGATGTTTAAGTGCTGTTTAGTTTATCGGAACAGACTGTCTAGGACTTCTGTATTTGTTTCTGGTGCATAATTAGCAAAGCGGTACAGGAATTAATTTTCAGCAATTATTGATAGCGAATTAGAATACAATTCATAAATGTTTTCTTTTTCATTATCCCACGCTACTCTGTTTAACCACTAACCGCTGTTTTTAATGCAAATCCTAGCAATGGTACATCCACAAATCATTGTAAAGCATTTTGCTAGATCAAACATATTTATTCGGTGATTTAACACATATACTTTGCTTTGGTGCTTTTCTTTTCTCTTTTTTAATTAGAGCTAGTTTAAATACTGAAATGTGGCTTTAGTGTTCAAATAAAAATGTTGTCAAAGTAAAACATTTTTAACCTAAACTGATAATCTTTAATAGTTTATTCAAAATGCAAAATCTTTCATGGTTATTTCTTAAGGGACAGAGTAACTTGTTTTCATTGATCTTCCTCTGAAATTCTTTAGTTAAATTTATTCAGCAAAAGGTCATTGAAAGCATTGTGCAGACTTTGAGAAGGGTCTCAGCAATATGGGTGATGTTGAGATTTGTGGTAGAGTTGAATGAGAAGTTTGGCCTGGCCTATCTTGATGTCAAGAGAGTCTCACTCTACCTTTTATGCTTTTGCTGAGTTTTTGATGAACCTCAATTATCCGGCATTCGATAATCCGAATATTGGATTATCTGGCAAGATTGCAAGGTCCCATTGCTCCGCTAAACTATATTATCCTGCATTCGATTATCCGGAATTCGATTAACCGAACAAAATACTGCCCACCTGTTTCCTTTGGATAATCGAGTTTCCTCTGTAGACAGTGGTAAGTTGACAACTTAGAGGGTTTCTTACTTGTTAATTACCTTATTAATTGCACTTGTTAACTTACTAATATTCAGCATCCTATCTTACCAAATGCACAAAGCACGCTAGACAATGATCATTCTCAATGTGGAAGCTAGAGCAGGTACCGGGCAACTCTAGCTCACCACTTGCTTCTAAGGATCTCCATGTTTGATGCTGGGCACCAATATCTTAGGGTACACTCCATGGGTACGGGATATACACACCTCATGTACACAGACATTGGTATCTGGTATATACAAACCTCGAAAACCCCTCATGGCACATCTCTGATCCACTTGCAGGATGTTTGCTTACTTCAGTGCTGCACCAACAACTATCATTGTCATGCAACAGAGAGGACACTGTGTGCTCACGGACTGGACCAGGCTGTAATTTCGCTGACTGTCATAACACTGACTCACTGAGTCTACGTGGATGCTCACAGCATCACTGCCTCACATTGCCTTGTCTTTATGCACTTTGCTGTTTCCTTCATAGCTACAATGCTTATAGTACTTCAGTCTTGACTCATCATTTAGCACAAACATATAGTTAGGAAACTTCTGTGTTTGGCAGGAGGCCTCAGACAAGGGGGATAGCCTTTGCTCAGGGCACCCTTGCAAAGTAAGGCAGTGGGATTTCATGATTTCCTGCCTTTATTCTTCAAAGCGGTAAAGGTCATGTGTTTGGAAGACATTGTCGAATGAACCTTGGTGAGTGATTGTATTGCATTCTGTGGATGGTACACACTGCTGTGACTATCCATTATTGCTCCAGGGAGTAAATGCTTATGGTGGTTGTTTGCGTTCCAATCAAGTGGACTATATTGTCCTGATTGTGGCAAATGTTTTGAGTGTAATTGAAGCTTCACTCATCCAGGCAAGTGAGGAGTAGATATTACATCACTCTCCTGACTTGTCCCTTGAAGATGATAGAAAGTGTCTGTGGTGTCAGGGTGTGAGTTACTTGCTGCAAACTTCCCAGCTTCTAGCCTTTTCCTGTAGCCATAGCATTTGTACAGCTGGCCCAATTTAATTTCTTGTCAATGATCGTACATACTGAATGGTTGGAATTCAGCAATGGCAAAGTCATCGAATGTCAAGTAGAAATGGTTAGATTCTCTCAATCACACATAACATTAAAACAAATACAGTAGTTGAAACTACTTCATGTTCCCTCCATCAGTTGTGTGTGCCTTTAAGCAGCACAAAGTTGTCCACTAAATTGAATTGCCTTGAAGTTAGCAATCTTATTCAGGATGGCTACCTTTAGAGAATGTATATTAAGCACAAAAGTGGAACATCACCCATTTCTCATATTGACATCACTCATCTTAATCAGTGTAGAATTCATTCCTCTCAATATTTTTTGCTGTACTTTAAAAAATTGTAAAGCAAGGAGTTAGAAGTAGCATTTTCGTTCACTTAAAGTATCAGTAGAATACATTTCACTAAACACTTAAGTTGCATTTGTGATGCCAAAAAGAAATGCTGAAGTATATGGATTAATTTGAAATTTGATCTATTTTTGTGCAAATGCCGTCTGTGTGCTTGACAGTATAATAGATGTCTTTCCTTGTTATTAAAACATATTACATTGTAACTTCTCATAGACAAAATACAATTATTAGATTAACAGAAAATAGAATTATGTAAACTTAGCTTGATATACAAGTTCAGCTGAGGTAAATTATAAAACACTTCCATTCCATTATCTCATGCATGGATGTTACAAAGACAAATCACTAAATTGTAAATCTTGCTTTAAAAATATTGCTTTCTTGTTCTTATTTTTGAGGAAATTAGGGTCCAAATTTTCCAATCTTGGCATATTTTCATTTTTTTTATGAAGTAAAGGACTCAGGAGTCAGAGTCTGATAGATTAGCATCATACATTGATAGAAATATTAAGTTACCAATTCCACACAATATACATTGTTTTATACAATGTTACCTTGCTTCAACATCAAAGTCAATCTCATGAATTGTGATCTATCAGATTAGGTGGAAGAGAACATTTCATCTATTATACTGTCAAGCACACACAGACTGCATTTGCACAAAAATAGATCCACAAAGTAACTTGAGTTAAATTGATGAAGCTATTACATCATAGTCCAGTTACTATTAGACCTCAGGATTGTGGATTGATTAAAACAATTAAGGGATCACACAGAACAGAAAATGTGATTACATCACATTAGATGAAAGCATTTTTAAATTTGATAGACGATGCTGAGATATCTAGTTGTTTAGTTTCATATGGCATAATCAAGCAGTTTGTGTTCTTCAAGCTGTTCCAGATTAATAGCTGACATAGATTTGAAAAGGGAGAAGCTTCAATAGGCACCTAATCATAAGAAAAATATTTTTGTCATATCATATATATTCCTGCACTTTACAAAATAATCCATGGGGGGAGGTGATGGCGTATTGGTCTAGTGATCCAGAGCGTCAGTGTTCAGAAAGTGGAATATGATCTGGAATTAAAAGTCTAAATATTTTCTAATCAATCTGTTCAGAGATGCTGTTACACGTGTCTGGAGCAGGGAGTGTAATGATGACAAATGAAACCATTGTCATAAAAGGAGAGGGGGAAGTGGGGATTCCACAACAGACAATCAGCATCACTGAGTAAGCTGAGGAGCCCCACAGAGAATCAGTGGCAATGGATCTGAGTGGAACATAAACAAGAATAAGATTTGTCCAGTACATACTTAAGTAGGAATAAGGATAAAATAAAAGTAAAAGGGACTATGTCTAGGGAGCTCAGGCCCGTGAATTGCATATCCTGCACAGCATGGGGAATCCTTGGCTGTTCCTGGCAGTCTGGCTGACAATGGTTGGAGTAGGAGCCTTCAGCTCTGGGTTTTTGGAGTTTGAACAGTAGCTGGGGATACTACAGCACTTTCATGTGGCTGAGAAATAGTAGGATTCAGGACCTGCTCACCCCACAGCTTAAAGTAGTGCCGTAAGAGAGGGAATGGGTGACCATCAGACAGAAGAAGGGAATAAGCAGGTAGTGAGGGAATTCCCCAAGTGCATTCATATGCAAAGCACATTTTAGCCTTGGAAAATGGTGTGGTAGCTCCTCTGTTGAAACCAGCCAGAGCTGAGGCCATGATCACTGTGGATAGTCCAACTGCTCAGGGCAGGGTGAAGAAACATAGAAGAACAACAGTTTCTAGATGATTTATTAGTGAGAGCAACAGACAGGCACTCTGTGGCTGTGACCACCTCCAAATGGAGAGAATCTAAACTTCGTCCCTTGATATTCAATTGCATTACCATTGCTGAATGTCCGACTATCGACATCTCAGGGGTTTCTCATTGACCAAAGAACTGAACAGGACTACTCATATCGCAAGAACAGATGGGAAGCTAGAAATTATGCAGCAAGTACCTCACATCCCAGTGACTGAACCACCTACAAGGCACAAATCAGCTGGATGAGCTCAGCTCCGACAACACTTAAGAAGCTTGACACCATCCAGAACAAAGCAGCCTGCTTGAGTGGCACCACATCCACACATACTCACTTCCTGCACCACTGATGCTCAGTGGCAGCGGTGTGTACTACCTACAAGATATTCTGTAGAAATTTATCAAGCCCTCATAGACAACAACTTCCAAATGCACACCACTTTCATCCAGAAGGAAAATGACAGCAGATACATAGGAGTAACGCCACCTGTAGGTTCTCCTCCAAGCCACCCAATGTCCTGAATTCAAAATATATTGCTGTTCCTAGGTCAAGTCATAGAATCCCTGAAGTGTAGTAGAGACCATTCGGCCCATTAAGTCTGCACTCACCCTCTGTATAGCATCCCACCCACCCAATCCTTGTAATCCCATATTTACCATGGCTAATCCATATAGCCTGCACATCTTTGGATCGTGGGAGGAAACCAGAGTACCTGGCAGGAATCCACAGAGACACAGGGAGATTGTTTGTGTGTCTGAGTTTGCACAAATGCCTGAGGCTGGAATCAAACCCAGGCACAGTGAGACAGCAGTGCTAACCACTGAACCTGTGTGCCACTCTTGGAATCATGGAACTCTCTTCTTAACAGCATTGTGGGTCTACCTACAGCAAATAGACTACAATGGGTTCATGAAGACACTTCATCACCAGCTTCTCAAGGGCAATTAGGGATTGGTAATAAATGCTGGCCCAGCTAAGAATGCCCACATCCCATGCTTAAGTAAAAAATACTTGTTGATCCAGTAAATGAATGAACTCAAGGTTGATTTTGGTACCACCATAATTCACAGTCACCCTGTACATTAGAATTGCAAATTGAGCCAGTTTTTCAAGACATGATGGTTGCTTGTGTATGCATTCTGTACTTTCTGCTTCCATAAAAAAAGTATTAAATAGCTTGATTTTAAATTCCAGGAACATTTGCAATTAAAGTGACTGATACATGTGACTTGCATGAAATACATTTTAGCAATTTCAATTGCAACACACTGAAACAAATATGACTATTTCTAATCCTACAGGAAATGGTCAATGTAGAAAAATGCTAATATTTGAGAGTGCATCTGAATATTGACAGCTCCTCAGATTTTTATCTACTGGACAGATAGTTTTCAAGCAATTATAGCATCTATCATAATGCAACAGCAATGGGAAGATGCTCTCTGTTAGAAACTTTGCAATGTTTGATACTTTAATTATCTAACTTATTTACCTTTTAATACTTCAGTATAAACCTTCTTAACTTTAAAAATTTTGAGCTTTAAAACAAAGTCAGTAGGCTTTAATGAGCACAAATGTTCCTTGAAAGATATTTGACTTTTTTAAAAAAAAGTGATTAATACAGTTATGTAATTCTTTTCTAAATGACTAGATTAGACTATGAAATCGGGTCATACAGATTAACAGAATTTTCAGGTTTGTGGCAAGTTGGCAGTTCTTAACCACAGCCACAGTAAGATGCTGTCATTGTGTTAGAATTAGCATCAACAGCTTTGGATTGGGACAATTACTTCCATCAGAAAGTTTCTGGATGTATAGACAAGCACAGACAGGATTGGGTTTCACTACTATGCCTTCTTTCTTTTCCTTATTGAGAACATGCCTGATCTGGTTTCAGTTGAAACTTTATTGCTGGAACAGCACAGCAGGTCAGGCAGCATCCAGGGAACAGGAGATTCGACGTTTCGGGCACAGGCCCTTCCCCAGGAATCTGGTTTCATACAACTTGGCTGAGGTCCTAATACCCTAGTTAAATACACTTGAATTTCCACTTTCAGAGACAAAGGAACACTTGAAATAGAGTGTGAAAAGTTTAAGTCTGCTGCTTTTATAGTGAGTTACACAGTCATAGAGATGTATAGCACAGAAACAGACTCTTCAGTCCAATTTATTCATGACCATTAGATATCCTAAATTAATCTAGTCCAATTTGCCAACACTTGGCCAATGTCCCTCTAAACCTTTCGTATTCATATACCCATCTAGATGCCTATTAAATGTTGTAATTGTACAAGTCTCCACTACTTCCTCTGGCAGCTCATTCCATACATTCACCACCCTCTGCATGAAAAAGCTGCTCTTTATGTCCATTTTAAATATTTCCCCTCTCACCCTAAATCTATGCCCTCTATTCTGAACTGCTCCAACCCAGGAAAAAGACTTTGTCTATTTATCCCATCCATGCCCCTCATGGTTTTATAAACCTCTAATAAGTCACCCCTCAGCCTCCGATGCTCCAGGGAAAACAGCCCCAGCCTATTTAACCTTTCCCTATAGCTCAAACCCTCCAACCCTGACAACATCCTTGTAAATCTTTTCTGAACCCATTCAAGTTTCACACATCTTTCCTATAGGAGGGAGACTAGAATTTAACATAATATTCCAAAAGTGGTCAAACCAATGTCCTGTACAGCCACAACATGACCTCCCAACTCCTGTACCAATAAAGGAAAGCATACCAAATGCCTTCTTCACTGTCCTATCTACCTCTGACTCCACTTCCAAGGAACTAGTAATCTACACCCCAAGGTCTCTTTGTTCAGCAACACTCCCCAGGACCTTACCACTAAGTGTATAGGTCCTGCCCTCATATGCCTTTCCAAAACACAGCACCTCACATCTATCTAAACTCCATCTGTCACTCCTCAGCCCATTTGGCCCATCTGATCAAGATCGTATTGTACTCTGAGGTAACCTTTTTCACTGTCCACTACACCTCCAATTTTGGTGTCATCTGCAACCTTACAATACCTCCTATGTTTACATCCAAATCATTTATATAAATAACAAAAAGCAGTGAACACAGCACCAATCTTTGTGCACACCACTTGATCACAGGCCTCTAGTCAGAAAGACAAACCTCCACCAACCACTTCTACCTTCGAGCCACTTTGTGGGGGAGGGGGGGAGAGAAACGTGAGGCCAAGAGTGTTGAGATGAGAATTCAAGGTATGAGGGGACTAAGCAGTACAGAATGGGAGGGCATGGAAGGCTACAGGAGGGAGGGAAAAATTATTAGCAATGATCAATCATTGGTGTAAGGGGATATGACACAAACAGAATTTTGAATAGGTAGGGATAGGGTGCAAATCCAGAGGACAATGGATTAGCTGTACCTGGAGGTGAACAATCAGATAAGCATTCATTGGTAGCTAGACTGAATAAAACGTGGGTGGGCAATTGGTCATGAGCAGCTCTTATGATGGAGAGATGCTAAGATTCAGAGCTGAGTTTGGGGTCAACTAAGATGCTGAAGTTGCAAACAATCTAGTTCAGTCTGAGATAAATAGCAGAGTTGGGAACATTATGTGGGGTCAGCAGCAAGGAGATAATAGCTTTGAGTTTTTGTAATATCAAGCTGGAGTGGTCAAATTACTTTTTGTTATTGGTAAATAGCAGAGATTAAGTTGAATGGATTCAGTATTTGACTATCTAATTTGAATATTTAACTGACAGCTCCTATTAATCATAGCCTATTAAGCGTTTTCAAATGTTTTTTGGCCAACTCAAGCTTTCATTAACTTTTCTCTGATATGTATATCATAAGTGTGGTCTTTAGCTTTGGTTTATAAATTTTCTAATTAACTTAAGGAGTCCCCCTTATATCAGATCGAAAGGAGAGAATCGGATGGTCTCATTAGGTGCACCCCTAATGGCAAACAGTATGTAAAAGTATAAGTATTTGTTGCACTACAACTACAAATTCTGCAATCCAACTCTTCATAATGAGTTGGAATTGTACCTGCCAGGTACATCTCCAATTAATATCTTTGCCATTAATCTCTCTGGAAGTCAAATTGTGTCACCAGCTAGCACTTTGCTTGGGAACATAAAGAAATGTTTCTCTCAGAGAAAATATTCAGAACTTCCAGTCTTATTCATTTTTATCAATAATCAAGCAAGAATTTTCTTGACTTCATTGCCCCTTTCCTAGTAGGTTCTAACCAAACTGGCTTCAATTGCGTGACTACTACAGTTTCAATAGATTTCCTTTTCTGATGATTTTTTAGGCATTCCTACTATTACAATCTTCATTCCTGAAGAAGGGCTAATGCCCGAAACGTCGATTCTCCTGTTCCCTAGATGCTGCCTGACCTGCTGCGCTTTTCCGGCAACACATTTCCGTCTACTATTACAATCAGTCTCCCAATGAACTTCCAACTGGTTTTTTACATATAGCCTGATTAGAATGGAAGCCTGTCAATTTTCTTTACATTGTTTTTAGGTTCTAGCCTTTTCTCCTGTATTATTTTGGCCATAATACTGTTTGTCCCCGAACACTAATAGCTATTCCATTCCCAAGTTTTCTATTCTTCCAATTTCTTTCAATGATTCCAATGGGAATATTTCCCCACGTCACTTTATAAGACAGAACTGTTTCTTTTCTGATGCTCATTTAAAGAAGTTGAGGTTTAGTAAAATTCCATTTCCACTTTCTTCCATAATCACAATCACCAAGTTCCTTGTTCTCTTTAACTTCAATGACCAAAACCACTGATTCCAAAGCATTGCTTTCGCTTGCAGATTCTACAAAGGGCTGATTAGGTCTCTTTTAGAAGTCCAAAATTTTAATAAATAACCTTCAGGAACAAATTCATAACCATGATTATTTTAACAGTTCCACAGTCTACAGATTATTCTTCTGAGAAAACAGTGCACACACTTTAAATCAAACAAAATATCGTTCAACTCTCTCTGTAAATTTAAGCAGCAAATGTAGATTTCAAGTTAAACCAAATTCCTGATTGGAATCAGGATCATCCTCTGAACTATGGAATCTTTCCTTTAGTCTAAGCTTTTCTCTGACCAAATGTCCTATTTCCTTATCTCTCTGAACAAGCTTTTTACATTTCATTTCCTTTTCTTTCTCCTCCCTTTCCATTGCCCTTCACATCTTTTCCACCTCAAGTTTTGTCCTCATTTCTGAATCTTACCTAATTCTAACAGTGACATATCGGTTTCAAGTTTCCCTCATTTTAATTCTAAATGCTGGGTTACTACATTAAGCATCATGAAATTACAAGATGCTACTTCTATTTCTACCTGCAATTCATTCACAAATTCAATTTTGCTTTGGTCAAAAGATTTGATATAATTTATTTATGTATTCTACTTCCAAAAAAGTCTTAGCAGCACAATCACTCTGACAGTCCAATCTGTGCAATATACTTCACCTTTCCCTTCACCAGTACAGAATAAGAGGTCATTGTTTTAATATTTGCTGCCCTTTAGTTTAAAACTGATGAGGAATTACTTCTTTTCGAGGGCTGTCGAACTTACTACCCTTGAGTCTGGTGGACACCAGGACACTAAATAAATTTGAGGAAATAAGAGATCTTTAATTAGTAATGGATTAAAGAGTTATGGAGAGTGGGCAAGAAATTACTGCTGAAGCCAAAATGAGAACAACCAGAACCATACTAAATGACAAAGGATGTTTGAGGGGCTGAATTGCCTATCCTGGTTCTTACATTCTTATACCACTAAATACTCCTGTTTTATGCCCATTACCTACACATACTCCTTTCTGTAAAGGTTCACACATCTCATTTAAATTCAACAAATTTCTATCCTGCCAAGAGGTCTTTGGTATGATCCCAGCTCATGTTAATACTGATCTAGACAGATACCAAAATGAGACCTGGTTTGGTAATATGTAATGTTTATTTTTGCATTTGTTTACCTGTGGTGGTTAAACACTGTACTCACAATAAGGTGAAGTATAAGACAAGAATATGAGTTTATTACACAGAAGTAAAAAAACACAAAGCTATATATATGCAGTTAAGTTTGAAAGACCTAAGCAGAAATTGCAAAACCAAATATTGACTTTTTCTTCCGCGATATCCTTTTCAGATCCTGAATCCCAGTGAAGTGTTATACATCTTAACTCCTTACTTAACTCTTCCCAGCTCTCCTTGCTGACATAGTTTTACGACTTGTTTCCAGTTCTGACTGCTGGAGATCTTCTAAACAGACTTCACAAACTAACCTGTTCTTTTTGCTACGATAAAACTTATCTAAACACAACGGCTTTTCTCCTGCTAGGATGAAACTGAATTAGAGACCAAAAAAAAACTGCAGATGCTGGAATCCAAAGTAGACAAGTAGGAGGCTGGAAGAACACAACAAGCCATGCAGCATCAGGAGGTGCAGAAGTCGACGTTTCAGGTTTAACCTTTCTTCAGGAGGATGAAACTGGAGCCAGATTCTTCTGAACTGAACAAAAGCTAAACCACCAATGGCTCCTGATGAGTTTGCCTTATGTCAATAAATTCAGCTGTGCAAAATCTAATGAACAGCACAAGCATCTGGCTACACGCTACTAAATCTTGTGTTTTTTGGAAATTATGTAGTAAGGACATGTCTCCAGATTACTTTTCAATAAAAAAAGTTACCTTGACAACTGAAACCAAAACCCATCTGTCTCTATTTTAAAAACAGAAATTCCTTAATGATAGCATTATAAATGTGACAATGCTGCTCCTTTAACAAGGTTATGTTGCCTTGTTTTTTTTAAAAAAAAGGGGTTCTAAAAGGCTGAGGTTCCAATTTGTCTGAATGTAGGCCACTCTGATTATGGCTAACAGGTATGTGATAATGCTGCCCTTGATCTTCTTTTCAGGTGGTCATAAAAACACAGGTCCTGAAAAGCTTGGAAGGGTTTTACAGCCAATTTGATGACAGCTAACAGATACTGCTTCAGGCAAAAAGTTTAAAAAAAAAACACTTATACAATGAAAGAGGTGTGGCCAGTTCTCCCAGCTTTTCTCTGGTTCGTGTGATCTGGCTTATCACTGAAAGCAGTCAGGCAGTTGTAAAAGCTGCTGGACACAAAGAAGCAGGTCCAGGCTGGTGTACTCATTCTGACTTCTCTCCTGTTAAGACTCGGTTTGATTTTACCTTTTGTGCCAAGGGGTGTTTATGGGGACTGTTGCAAATATTTGGAACAGCATCATTATGTTGGGATTATCTGTTGGGTTTTCAGATAGGTTACATTATTCTGTATTCTTTTGTTTTGTGTTTCATTCACTAATCTTGTAAATGTATTCTTTTTGTTTATAATTGTGTGGTTTAACCAGTGGCATCTCTCCTCCCACAATCCAAAAATATGCAGGTCAGGTGAACTGGCTATGCTAAATTACCCACAGTGTTAGGTGAAGGGGTAAATGTAGGGGAATGGGTCTGGGTGGGTTGCGCTTCGGTGAGTCGGTGTGGACTTGTTGGGGCGAAGGGCCTGTTTCCACACTAAGTAATCTAATCTAATCTGTCTTCCACCTGCTTAAAACAAAGAGCAAAGTTAGGTCTGGGCTACTTTTCTGAAATGCCCTGGTCCATAACAGATACTACCTAAGGCAACAATGAGAGAGAAGGGCTTTTAGATTTTTTTTAAAAAAGAAAACACTTGTACAATGAAAGGGGAGTTCTCCCAGTTCAGTGATTTTTCTACTTTGGTTTAGTTTTAGCTGGGGCCAGCGTGAAACGAGGTTCCATGTTTCAGTAAATGATCTTTGGCTGATCTGCCCTCTCTCTAACATCTTTCCTATAAGAACCTGAGTCTGAATTTATCTTTCTTGCCAATGGGTATGTTTATGGAGATGTTGCAAGAAATTGGAACAGCATCATTAAGGTGCATTAGAGTTGATTGGATTTTCAGATAGGTTAAGTTATTCTCTATTCTATTCTCTTTTTGCACTTCATTTGGTACTCTATAAATAGTTTTGTTTAAAATTGCATGGTTTGACCAGCTGCGTGACTCCTGGAATATCTACCTTACCTCTGCCTAAAACAACTAAGTTGGGTCCGGGTTACCTTCTTAAAATAGTCCATAATAGATTAGGGGTTCTTTGTGGGATTTATCCTGTTTTACTTGAAGCCAAGTGGTCTGACCAGCTGCATCACTCTTGGGATATTCACCTTACATCTGTTTAAAACAACCAGAAAACTTAGGGTTTGGGCTGCCCTCTTAAAATGCTTTGAAGGGGTCTGGCCTGGTCCATAACATATTATTCACCTTTATCACATTTGCTTCTGCAAGACTGGACATGGCAGTTGGTCATGTGGTTTCACCCAGATTTTTAGCTCATATGCCTAACCAACTCAAAGCAAGATGCATCAGAGCAACTGTCTGAAGGTTCATGTGGCATTGTGGTAGCATCCCTACTCTGGGCCAAAAGGTCTGGGTTCAGGACATACATGCCCCAGACAAGTGTTATAACATCTCTGAACAAATAGATTAAAGTAATTACAATAGGAGCAACTGATGTCATATTCACGACTGGCTTCCACAGATAGTCTACTAACATGAAAGAGGCAGTGAAGAAGTTGGTTGATTATATGGAAAATGACCAAAACCTAAGTTGTTGTCACAGAAGCAGCATGCAGAAAAGATGAAAGGATAGTTGGTGGTAAGTTAGACTCTGGTGGGAACTTTGGTTTGGAAGACAGACATTATTGTAAATGGCCTGGCTATAATTATACATCTAAGACATGAGTTAAGCAAGGACAGCCCCACGCAGCTGAACACAAGTGAGGCAACAGAACATCATGGTGGGGAAACCAACAAACTGTCCTGCTGTGTCAAAAGCTACTCAAGCAGGATAGTGGATGCAACAGCAACAAGAACATACAAGTGCAGGAAACTAGTAATGTTCTAATCTGTCTCTCACAAACGTGATGTCTACTGCATCATATGTACAATCGATTCACCCCAAAAGCAATCTCACAAAAGTGAAGAACTAAATAGGCAGATTAGGGAAGAATAAAATTGCAAAATTTCTCTCTGATCACTTTAGGCAGTTGAAACTCTTGCTCTGATCAATGAATTGTACCAAAGATAATGGTAAAATTGCCTCATTCTTACAGACCATAAGGCTGCTGTCTCATTAGAGACAGATGATGATGGTTTCATCCAAGGGTCACCATATGTCAGGTGAGGGGAGAGACTGAGGAAAATGCTTCATGGTAATCTCAGTCAGTGCAGGAATTGAATCCATGTTGTTGAAGTCACTCTGCATCACAAACTAGCCATCCAGCCAATTAGTTTTGGCTACATATAATGTGAAAATGTGATCGTTATACCTGTAATGTATTTAGTTGAAACTCAATTTACCCCATTCCATCATAAATTGACAAAATTAATTTTCTTCCCAGGCATTTTCTTTAAGTGTCAAACTTCTCTGAATGCAATGAATGTCCATAGAATAGGAACAGGTTACTGTTTCAAGGCTTGACAAACTTTTAATTTTCAAGGTTTATAATCATTCGTTCTTAGGCAAATTCTGTTAGTTAAAGTATCAAAAATTAACTTTTTTGAAAACCTACATAATTGGAAAAATTGACTAAACCGAATTCCCAAAATTAAATTGAAAAATTTAGAGATCAAAAATTTAAAGATCAACTTGTGAAAATCTTTTTGCACTCCAGTCTCAAAGGCAGTTATCAAAAATATTTACATTTGACTCAGCAGTTGCCAAGCTTCATGTGTTCCCCATCCTTGACACCAAATTATATACTTAAGTTCACAAGATAATGTTAGATAATGGAAGCTATTTGGCTTATTGGATTAATCTAAGGTAGTACTCCTCTTCTATTGTAGCATCCAAATATTATAAACAATTTGTTCTTAGTTCATCTTTGGGTGCTAATGAAAAAAATTAAAGCTGATTAAGGTGCCTAATTCTTCTTCTTTCTTTCAATCTTCTGCTATAGGATTCAACTGGAAGATGACCCATGATAAGCGAGTGCACCCTTTGGTGAACAATGCACACCTGCAGTGCAAAACCCAAACACTGCCAATCCTGTACCAGTTTGATAATATTTCAGCACAACTATCGGTTTATAATATTTCCACTTCAACCTGTCGAGGACATGATTTAACCTGGTATATGCCAAAACATTATTATGCACGAGTTTCTTTCATGTAATTGTGCCTGAGATGTACCTGCTGAGAGGGTCTTGTAACTTATTTGTAGCTCTGCATATAAAGGGTAAATTGCAAATTATAAAAATGCTAGATTTATGTCCAAACATTTAGGATCAGCACAGCCAGAAGTCACCTATTATTAATTTAGCTACTTTTGAAGTGATTTTCTTTGCAGTTTAAAAAAGGAAAATTCTTACTAAGACTTGCATTAAAAGTGTTATTAATGTAAGCTGTCAGCATGTTCACAAGGTCTATGCAACAAAAATGGGCATGATACTGGTCTGAATAGTAATGGAGGAGCAGCAGAGAAGGTATGCATTTATCTGAGAATATTGCAATATTGCAGCAACAGGATTCCAATACAATTCTCAACATGTTGAAGTTTACACAAGCTGGAGGTAAATATGCTAATATCAAGTGAAGCCATTTCTTTCAACCGGTTTTAAATTCTGGACATTTTCTCAACTTTATAACTAGAATGTGAATGGGTGAACAAGTCAGTTAAAAACTAAGAAGGGGACAATTTAATCTAGCATAAAGGGTCACAAATTGAAACAATAAACCTTTCCAAAACTAAAGCATCATCCACAACATGAAGAAAAAACACCCATGAAATAAAAATGACATTTTCTTATACATTCAAATCAGCCTCCTGGGTACCTTTACCCCACAAGTCCAGTTTATTTCTGATATGACTACTGATCAACACCTTGACATTAGCTGCAATGGTGGAACCCAAAGAGCACACTATCAGCATGAACCATATTACTAGTGTACAAATACACAAAATGTAATCGCACAAAATTTTAAAGTCACATCACACATTATGAAGAGAATACAAATTTGAACAAGGACAATTACCCTACAGCTGGAATGGCAGTGTATTGAGCACAGCCTCTTCACACACTAGGCAATTCACCATGTCATGATATTACATTACATTCAAATGACCAGATTGAGAGAGAAATCAACATAGTAAATATCTGAATATTGTATTTAGAGCGCATCATCAATGGAATAATGAATTTAGATATACTAGCATTATACAATAGACTTTAGTGTTAATGGGTCAATATACTCAGATCTTGAGTATACAATAAATACCCTTCACAATAATGCAACTTCTTCAGTGGCACCAAGGTGTCACATATATAATTTCTGTCCATTATCAGTGCTTATAGGCTCCCAAATAAACAACTGCAGCGACTTTCTGCCAGAGATGACCTTAAATTGCTCAATTCTTCAAAATTACTTCATATGCCTGGAAAACATGCTGGGATACTTCTGAGACTCTGCATTTCAGCGATAACTGTAACAAAGGAAAGAGTCAATAGCACATCAGTGTAAGGTCGGAGTCACATATTGGATTAGCTGGGATGAAAGAGCACCTTGTCACTACAGCTTGTACGAAAATTTCAAATTACATAAGAAAGATTAAGCGTGTCCATTTCTTTTAGTACATTAAAATTATGGCCAATGGAATATAATCTCCACAATTTACAATCTTAATTTAATCTGATTTTTAAACATGCTTAATCTTTAACATTGCACTGGTTTAACAGAATACACTATTTGGTACTTTATGAACTTAACATTAATCAAAACAGCAGGGCATGGAGTATGAAGCCAATAGTGACTATAAATTGCTCTTTCATATCAGTAGACAAATATAAAACACCAAGTAATGAAACACAGCCTCTTCAAACAAAAGGCCCCATTGAATGGCAATGAAGGCGAAAACCACTCTACATCATTAAATTGTATGAACAATCCCGTTTGTACTCCGTAAATGTTACAGCTACAGATTTTGAACCAGTTCATGTAGGAAACAGATAGAAGGTATGTGAGAGGCATGAATTTAAGTAAGAATTCCTTTTATTGAAAAAGGATTATAGTAAATATGTAATTTACTTTCATGATTTTTTTTAAAAAACTGATATAACCATTGACTCCCATTAGAGACTAAGCAATAATTGCTAGTCATTGTATTCTGGACTTCACACAATAAACACGAGTGGTTTTCCAATCAGCAAGCAGAAAACCATGAAAACTAAAAAGAATAAAGAAATTGATGCAAATAATTATGTTCATCCACATATCTATGAGTACCTTATATGGTGTTGCTTTTGACTAAATATTACGAGGGGACGCAGATTTACAATAGCACTATTATAGTATTGGCACAAATATTTCTCAATATTCTTTTAGATGTTGGCCTCTGGTTTATGACATTTATCACAGAAAATTAGCTAGTATAACTATTTAAGTTATATAATATGTTACACAGCTCTGATTTCAGTTGCTCAACAAGAGAAATGCCAATTTCCTTCCCAATATTCATGTCAGTTAAATGTGCAATGCTGAAAGCAAAACATGATGCATTAAAAAATGCGGGGAATGATCATTTGGTCAAAACGAAACTATCCAAGATACCAGACAAAATGCAAACTGTATTGTTAAAAATAATCTGTAGCCTCTGTCGCCCTCTTAATCTGCAACTAACTTCAATTTAAGAAAAATAATGAATTTTCATTAGTGCACCATAGAATTTTGACCACAGGTATTTTTTTAAAAAGTTGTGACTGTTGATTCATAGCAATGCTCTTTCTAGCAGTTTTGGAGCTTCAAGCAAAGATAAATGCCGAACATTTTCTGAAACTCAAGAGGTCGGTTGCTGAAAATAGTTTTAGCATCATGTGAACCAATCAAGTCCAGCGTTCATTATTAAAGTTCTAATCAACTACTTAATTAGGGAGCTTATGGTAAATGACCTATTTAGTCATCATGGGATAGTGAATCAGCAACACTGAAAATAGGCATCAGAAAAAAAGCCATCTAGCAAAGCATAGCAAAAAAGACACTGCATAAGCATAGGGCAAAGAATGGAATTGCAAGTTTTTGCAACTGACTAAAATTAAATGAATTGCTAACCTCCAAATCCTGACCCGTAGGACAAAACCACCATGGCACGCATGCAACAAAGGGAAAAATAAAGGTAACTATAAAATACAACATCTTTTCCCAACAGAAATCAGAAAGAAAATATTCTTGATTAATACACAAATGGCATGTAGGGACATAACAATGCAAAACATTAAGAACAAATATATAGGGAAGGCTACATAACGATGCATATTACAGAACAAGACATCTGAAGAATTTGGACTAATACAAAAGGACAATATTACATTGCTACATTTAATACTTAAAAACATTTACTTCCAAACACTGCACAATTTAGAAGTATGGTTGGTGGGAAAACTGAATTGTATGTAAGACACAAATTGAATAAAAACTCTGAATAAGTTATAAAGGATCGGAGACATTTCCACTCTCTCATCTTATTCAACTTCAAGTACAAAGTTAAGAGGCATGCCCGTAAACCTGCCAATAAATACAGCAGGAACAATTAGCTTGTCAACAGAATTCCAGATTTTGTATTGGCTTTTGTTAAAGTGAATGCTGGCAATAAATAAACAGCTTATGTACAATAAAAGCACATTCTACATAACATATTACAAACTGGAAAGGTATATGTTCACCACCACCACTCCACGTTAACAATACATTGTATCAACACACTAAATAACATAAGAGTTTCAAATGTTAAAGAATAAAGCTTCAAAAGCACAAATGGAGATGATGTTCAACACTTACCGTATAATTGGGATTGCCTGGTTGGATTCTAAGCTCTGCTAAAACCCAGATTCCATTTGTCAATTTAAGGGATTGATACAACATATCTTGTCCTTCAACATTCCTCTTTGCAACAGTGAAAATATTATTGCTTTGAAGCTTATTAGTGACTGCATCTGCAAGTTTATAAAAAAATTTCAGAGGAAAGTATAAAATTCGGACAAATCCTACTTAAACTTGAGTATTTATATCTGCACTATCCACCATTCCTATTTGTCCTTGAAGAGCTCTGGGCCAATAGCATGTAGAATTATTTTTGAGATCTGCATTTATAATTCAGAAATGTGCAGGTAGCCAATCTCGTGAAGGAACCAAATGGGCCCACATTGCAAATTTAGTTTTCAGATTACTGAAAGTCTCAACGATGCAGTGGATAAAGGTGCACCTAGAACAAAACAAATGGAGAGCAAGACAACTAGCATTCCTCTCAAACTGTTCCTTGTACCCAATTTCATATGTCGAGTGTGTGGTGCTGGAAAAGCACAGCAGGCAGTTTGACGAGCAGAAGAATTGACGTTTTGGGCATAAGCCCTTCACCAGGAAAAGATTCCTGAAGGACTTATGCCTGAAACACCGATTCTCCTGCTCCGCGGATGCTGCCTGACCTGCTGTGCTTTTCCAGCACCACACTCTCCCCTCTGATCTCCAGCATCTGCAGACTTCACTTTCTACTATCCAATTTCATATCAGGTTTGGCACCCGAATGCTCCCATAATCAGGACGGCTCAAGTCAAAGTACATTTCAAATATATTAAAATACAGCCCAAAGCAGTACAACATTCTTTCAGATCGTTTGTGACTCTAATGTTTCAATATGCAATATTGTGCCAAATAAATTCTGACACAATGCTTGTTTCTTCCAAAAAGCAGTAATCTCTATGTAATAGTGAGCATAAGAACAGAAGGATTGATTAAGTGAACACATGGCTGGAGAGCTCGTGTAGGAAGGAGGGTATCAAATTCTGAGCAACTGGGACTGGTTCTGGGACAGGTGTGTCTTGTACAAGCTGGATGGGTTACACCTGAACGGGATTGGGACTGTTAAGGTGTAACCCATCTAGCTTGTACATGATTGGGACTGATATCTCTGCAAGGAGATTTGCTAATGCTGTTGGGGGTGGGTTTGAATAGCTTGCCAGGCAATGGGAACCTGAGGGGTATCCCAAATTGGAAGGGAGTAAAGTCAGTAACCAGAAGCTGAGAGTGAGGACAGAAGAAACAAAGCCAAGTATCGAGTAGGCCTTCAAAATAGAATGTTATCAGAAAGTTTAAACACTCTACGTGAATGCATGCAGCATTCAAAACAATCTAAGGGCACACAAAGGTAAATGTTTATGACAGAATTGCCATTACAAAAACATAGCTACAAGGTGACCAGGAATGGGAGCCAAGGATCAAAAGGTATACAATGTGCCAGAGGGCACATAAAAGGAGTTATGCTGATAGTAGGAGATGGGATCAGTATATTAGTAAAAGATGATCTCAGATCAAAGAACAACATGTGGAATCTGTGTGGGTGAAACTCAGAAACAAAGGGATAGCAGACACTGGCTGGAGTTATTTATAGGGTACCAAAAGGTAGTGTGGAACATGGTATAAATCATCACATTACAAAAGCTTGTAACATGGGCAACATAGCAATTATGGGTGACTTCAATTTGCATTGAATCCTGATGAACAGCCAATGCTTGAAATGTCAACTCTCCAGCTTCTCGGATGCTGCCTGACCGACTGTGCTTTTCCAGCACCACACTCTTCAACTTCAATTTGCATATAGATTGTGTAAAAGAATTGAGCACTAAAGGTGTGGAGAACACATTTATGAAATGTTATGGATTTTCTGAGGCATTCGGACCAGTTCTGGAGCAAGTAGGACCTATTAGATGGGCTACATCTTAACAGGACTGCCACTGACAGCCTCACATGGAGATTTGCTGGTGCTGCTAGCTTTGGTTCAAACTAGTTTTGCTTTTCTAGAGCAGAATATTGATGAGCCCACAAAAGGACAGATTGTCTTAGATCCAGCATTATGTAATGAAAAAGGGCTAATTAAGAATCGTGTGGTAAAAGAACCCTTAGCTACGAGTAACTACATTATGATTCTATATAATGTAAAATTTTATTATAGAGATGTACAGCATGGAAACAGACCCTTTGGTCCAACCTGTCCATGCCAACCAGATATCCCAACCCAATCGCAGCCCATATCTCTCCAAACCCTTCTATTCATATACCCATCCAGATTCCTTTTAAATGTTGCAATCGTACTAGCCTCCACCACTTCCTCTGGCAGCTCATTCCATACACGTACCACCCTCTGCGTGAAAAAAAACTGTCCCTTAGGTCGCTTTTATATCTTTCCCCTCTCACCCTAAGCCTATG
Organism: Chiloscyllium plagiosum; assembly: GCF_004010195.1. Taxonomy (NCBI): domain Eukaryota; kingdom Metazoa; phylum Chordata; class Chondrichthyes; order Orectolobiformes; family Hemiscylliidae; genus Chiloscyllium; species Chiloscyllium plagiosum. Next base: position 21,245,656 of record NC_057734.1, on the reverse strand, counting down.
CCCTCTAGTTCTGGACTCCCTCATCCAGGGAAGAGACTTTTGTCTATTTATTCTATCCATGCCCCTCATGATTTTATAAACCTCTATAACGTCATCCCTCAGCCTCCGACGTTGCAGGAAAAATAGCCTATTCAACCCTGGCAACATCTTTGTAAATCTTTTCTGAACCCTTTCAAGTTTCACAACATCCTTCTGATAGGAAGGAGACCAAAACTGCATGCAATATTCCAAAAGTGGCCTAACCAATGTCCTGTACAGCTGCAACATGACCTCCCCAACTCCTGTACTCAATACTCTGACCAATAGAGGACCAATACCAAACATCATCTTCACTATCCCATCAACCTGCAACTCCACTTGCAAGGAGCTATGAATCTGTACTCCAAGGTCTCTTTGTTCAGCAACACTGCCTAGGACCTTACCATTAAATGCATAAGTCCTTATGTATAAAAGTGAGGAACAATCTGAAGCAAGCACAAGGCACAAACTGGCTCAGTTGGACTGGGAAAATACTTAAATGAAATGACTTGAAATACTATCCATTGTCTATTTAAAGAACTATAACATAGCATAAATCAACCATACATTTCTTCAATGTGCTAAAACTCATAAAAAGGACAGTCAACTGTGGCTAACAAATCAAGTTAAGAATTGTATAACATTAAGTAAAAGGCTTGTAAAATGGCCAAAAACAGTAATAATTCGGAGGAAGTTTTTAAGAATATGAAGGAGGATTAAGAAGCTGATATGGAAACGAAACTAGAATACATATATAACCTAACAAAACACAAAAACGGATGTATAATGAGTTGAAGTATTAATAAGAACACTGTACAGGAAAAATGAATAGGTCTACAAGTTGCTAAGTCCCCAGAGCCTAAAAGACTACATTTTAAGGGTACTGAAAGTGACGACTATGGAGAGAGTCAGAGTATTGGTGATCGGCTTTCAAAATTCCAGATTCTGGAAAGATTCCTGCAAACTGGAAACTAGCAAATGTCATTCTACTATTTCAGAAAGGAACAAGAGAGAAATAAAGAATTAAGGAGTTGGGAAAATACCAGAATCTGTCATATAAGAGGTGATACTTGGACACTTGAACCAAAATGATCTGACTGGAAATAGCCAGCATGAATTTGCAAATGGAAAATTATATACTTTTGATATGTCATTTTGATATACTTTTGGAATTTTTTGAGTATATTACTAACAAAATATATAAACTGGAGTTGATGGATGCAGAATACTTTAATTTGCAGAAGGTTTTTAATAAGATCCTCCACAGGAAATTGGTTAGTAAAATTAAAACGCGTGAGACAGGAGGTAATGTATTAGTACAGATTAAGGCTTAGCTCACAGACAGAATATAGGGTAAGAATAAACAGATAATTCTGTTATGATTTTACTCGTGTTGGCGGACTCATGGTTACCACAAAGATCAGTACTTGGGCCCCAGCTGTTCACATTATATATCAATGATGTGGATGTGAGGAGCAAATGTAGTATTCCCAGATTTGCAGCTGACACAACCTTAAGCAGGAATGTATGTTGTGGGCAAAAAAAAAAAATGGCAGATGAGATACAATACAGAAAAATGTGAGGTTACGTTCGTAGAAGGAACACATGTATCAAGTATTTCTTAGATGGTAAAATACTGAAAAGTGTAGATAATGCAAAGGGATCTGGTTGTCCCCATCAATAAGTCAGGAAGCTATTAGGAAGGCTAACAGAATGCTAGCCTTTATCATAAGAGATGTTGAGTACAGTGAAGTTTAGCTTCAATTGCATAGGAGCTTTTAAAAACTGCATCAAAGTACTGTGCGCAGTTTTGGTCTCCTTACCTCATGAGAGAGATTGTCCTAAAGGGAATGCAACAAAGGTCTACCAGACATGTTCCCAGAATGGTGGGACTATATTGGGACTAGTGTGCTCTGGAGTTTCACAAACTGTCAAAATACTTCAAAGAATATACAAGATAGATGCAGGTAAGGTGTTTCCCCTTGTTGAGAACAAGAGTGCACTTTTTAAAAATAAGGGGGGGGGGGGGCAAAGGACCCAGACAGCAAGAAAACACTACTCAGAGGGTTGTAAGTCTTTGGAATTCTATATACACAAGGGCTCAGTCTTTGAGTATATTTAAATGGATTTCTGATTAGCAGTGGATATGACAATAGTGAGAGTAAAAGACATTGAAGTGTTCAGTGATGAGCATACAAAATAATAGAACAGGCTCAACAAGCTAAATAGCCTCTTCCTGTTCTTATACTCATAATAGCTCCTAGAAATTGAAATAAACAAATGCCAAAACATTCTATCTGTGGAGAGAGATAGAGTTAAAGTTTCAAGCTGATGATTAGAAATTGTTAGAGATGCCGCAGCGGTCTTCTGGAAACAAGATGTTACTATGCTTTTGCTTTCATGAAGCACATAAATGTACTAAAATACAATTAAGCTTAAATCCTAGTTATGGATCAGAAGACGTGAATGTTAGGTTTAAGTTGCAGTCTGTAGAATACTAGGGTTCAAACATCCATATTACTAAAAAGCTAATCATATTGGGTGTAGACAGGAAATTGGCTTTAAACTGCATTTAAAACTGCATGGTTTCTCAGACAGAAGGTATGGTTCAGGTTTCCACCATAGCAGATCCACTAACAAGTGCAACCTCTGCATCTTTATTGCTATTTTTCAAACAGACAGCTACATTCAAATGCATGGGATAAGTTTAGTCCATTGCAAGGACAATGCTGCAACGAGGCTCGTAGATCTTTAAAAGTGCAATTTAATGATGTTGTGTTCAACTTATTCCATAAATAATTTAGAAAATTCATATTTTACCTGCATTAAGGTGGCAGTCTTTGATTTGGAATTGTACTTCATTCTCATTTGGAATGTCCTTCCAAGTTGCCAGAAAGATCTGTCGATCTGCACAAAAAACAAATAGGTGCTACAACTTATGGATCCAAAAATCAAAAAAATTCCAGCTGCTGTTCATTTAACAGGTACATAACAGCAGGGTCCATAGAGTCAGCTGACAACTTGAATTTAGAAATAGTTTTATACTATGTAACTTACTTAGAAAACAAAAACCTATGCAGCTACACATGTTTAGTATTTCACCTAAATAGTTTGTGACCACAGAAATGAGCAGACAATTTGATAGTGGCATGCAGTCCCAATCTGTTTTCACCATACACCCAGACATCTAAGTACCCTGTAGGAACATGCTCCTCTTCAAAAATATTGAAACTAATCGTAGGATTGTGAAAGCTCACAGAGGTCAGTTGAGAGCTTGATTGCAAGTTTGGCAATGATGCCTTTCGTGAGTAAGCTTCTTGATGTGGTCTAGGCTCATGTGAAGAATAGGCACTTTGGTGCTGCGTAAGAATGTTTGCACCAACCATACTTGTCCTAACCAAAGGTGGCACATCAAGGAGATAAAAGTACATAAGCACAAACAAAATACTTAACATTTCATGGAAGAAGTGAAAGAATAGGTCATGTGGCCTCTCTAGTTTGCTCTGCCATTCAACAAAATCATGTTGATCTACTACCACACTAAATGGCACCATCTAGCTACAATTGTATTGCATCACCAAACACAAAATGCAATGACATAAGCAGCAACTGGAGATATTGGAGATCCATCCACACTTATCTGGTTGTAATCCATCTATGTGTTAATGAGCATTGAGACAAAACCACAGTCTGTCTCCCCAAGTTTCTACATCTGTCAATTTAGTCAGTTTACTCCAATAATACATGCATTTGTTTGCTGCAAGGAAAAACAAAGTTATCATAACTGCCTGAAGACAGGCACTTTGGAAAGACTACAGGTCAAATAATTTCTAACAGCTAAGCATCATTTCTAATAACTAAGCTTTCTATCATGGTGATCTTATAATTGGATTATTATGGAATGATGAGTATAGAATGTTTACATTGTTGTTTCAAGATTCCACATTAATTTCAACTACTTGGAAGACAATATGGTGTGCATGACAGTTTGCAGGAATGCCTTCCCAGGAAAACTATCTGCAAGAATCCTTTATTAGTGCTGACATATCACACTGTCAGCTATCTTTGCTATTGCAAATTTTAATTATGACTTTTCGGCACATAGCCAAGGTCACTAAACTCAAGAATGACAGTCTGGTCACCATTTTGATGTGTTCAACTTTGAACAATAATGTTTTAAGTTGCTGTGGATCGGAATCCCTCCTGATGAATCAAGACTTGTAAGCAAAGAATAACTTAGTCCAATGTCAACCCAGAAAGACACTGGCACAAACTTAAATTCTGGCACCGCTCCAAAATCTAGTTGAGAAAAACCTATTCAGACTGGCTAGTGAGTTAGTAACTAGGAAGCATAAATGTAACAAAAATTGTAGGTTGGTTTTCTTTGTAAATTAGGGGACTATTTAGATAAGGAATTCAGAAACAATAAGGGAAGGAGAACTGCTAATAGCTTCATTAGAAAAAAGGAAAAAAAGAGAAAAATCTTAAAAGGTAAAGAACCAGGAAATGGAACCAGATGGAAAGCTGTTTCAGACGGTCAGAAAAGATCAATGGATTGAATGAATTTTAACTATGGTATATAATTCACTGATCAAAACTAAAAATAAAATCCACCTGCCAAAAATAGAAAAACTCCTGAAGAATAAGATATCCATGTACTTTCATTTTGCTTTGCTCAAAAGAATGCAATCTGACAGGACTTCTACAATTAATGGTAGGGCCCTGGGTAGTGTTGTAGAACAGAGACACCTAGGGGATCAGGTATATAAATCTTTGAAATTTGAGTCACAGGGAGACAGGGTGATTAAGGCGGCATTTAGCATGCTTGCCTTCATTGCTCAGACCTTTTGAGTACAGCAGTTGGGACATCATGTTGAGGTTGTATAGGAAGTTGGTGAGGCCTCTTCTGGAGTACTGCATGCAGTTCTGGTTGCCCTGTTACAGGAAGGATATTAAACTGGGGAAGATTCAGAAAAGATTTACCAGGATGTTTCCAGAAATGGAGGGTTTCAGATAAAAAATAAACTGGAAAGGCTGGGACTTTTTTCACTGGAGTGTAGGAGGTTGAGGAGTGACCATAGTGAGCTTTATCAAGTCATAAAAGGACTTAGATAAGGTCAATAGCAAGGGTTGTTTCCCTAAGGTGGGGAATTCAAAACAAGGGGGCATATTTTGAAGGTGAAAGAAGAAAGATTTAAAAAGGACATGAGGGCAACTTTTTGAAAAACAGTGAGTGGTTTGCATGTGGAATGAAAGTGATGGATGCAAATACAGTTACAATGTTTAAGAGACATGTGGATAAGTTCATGAATAGGAAGAGTTTGGAGGGATATGGGCCAAGAGCTGGCAGGTGGGTCTAGTTTAGTTTGAAAACATGGTCACCATGGACTGGTTGAACCAAAGGGTCTGTTTCCATGTTCTATGATTTAAGGTCTATGATTCTACAAGGAGTGTTTCTGAGTGTTTCTATAGTGGTAGAGTCTAGTTTGCAGGACTTGTGGGGAGCATGTGCAAGCTGTTATTTGAAGAACTGACTGTTCAACTGGCTATACCAACCCTGGTTTGAAAACTGTTTTGCTTCTTTTATTTTATTTTTGTCAGGCCCAAACTAAAAATGAAACTGTGATTTGATGTCTGTGGGAAATAAGCCTCTGATCTCAGATTTCCTTTGAAATGGAAACTTGTTTAAATCAGATAAAGGTGTGGGTTCTTAAAAAAACTCAAATTGCACAGCAATAGAGACAGGCACTTTATGGAAGGCAATCTGTAGGTGGAATCAAGAGTGAGACAGGCACTTTATGGAAGGCAATCTTTGGGGACAGTGACCACAATTCGGTGACTTTTACTCTAGTGATGGAGAGGGATAAGTGTGCACTGCAGGCAAGAGTTATAGCTGGGGGCAGGGAAATTATGATGCGGTGAGGCATGACGTGGGATGCGTGGCTTGGAAAAGTAGGCTTCAAGGCAAGGGCGAAATTGATATGTGGAGCTTGTTCAAGGAGCAACTATTGAGTGTCCTTGATAAGTATGTACCTGTCAGGCAGGGAGGAAAGGGTCGTGTGAGGGAGCCGTGGTTTAATAAGGAATTGGAATCCCTTGTTAAATGGAAGAGGGCGGCCTATCTCAAGATGAGACGTGAAGGTTCAATTGGGGCGACTGAGAGCTATAGGGTAGCCAGGAAGGACCTGAAGAGAAAGCTAAGAGCAGCAAGGAGGGGACATGAAAAGTCCTTAGTTGGTAGGATTAGGGAAAACCCTAAGGCTTTCTATAGGTATGACAGGAATAAAAGAATGACTAGGGTAGGAATAGGTCCAGTCAAGGATAGTAGGGGGAAGTTGCGTGTGGAGGCGGAAGAGATTGGGGAGACACTGAATGAATACTTTTCGCCAGTATTCACTCAGGAACAGGACATTGTTGCCGATGTGAATACTGAGTCACAATTAAGTAGAATGGATGACTTTGAGGTATGTAGAGAAGAGGTGTTGGAAACCCTGGAAAAGGTGAAAATAGATAAGTCCCCTGGGCCTGATGGCATTTATCCTAGGATTCTCTGGGAAGCAAGGGAGGAGATTGCAGAGCCATTGGCCTTGATTTTTATGTCCTCTTTGTCGACAGGAGTAGTGCCAGAAGACTGGAGGATAGCAAATGTGATTCCCTTGTTCAAAAAGGGGAGTAGGGATAACCCTAGTAACTATAGGCCGGTGAGTCTCACTTCTGTTGTGGGCAAAGTCTTAGAGAGAATTGTAAGGGATAGGATTTATGAACATCTGGATAGGAATAATGTGATCAAGGATAGTCAGCATGGTTTTGTGAAGGGCAGGTCGTGCCTCACAAACCTTATTGAATTCTTTGAAAAGGTGACGAAGGAGGTTGAGTGTGTGTGTTCTCAGTGACAGTGCACTGTTTCAGCAGTTCCTAGTGTGCGTGTTCTCAGTGACAGTGCACTGTTTCAGCAGTTCCTAGTGTGCGTGTTCTCAGTGACAGTGCACTGTTTCAGCAGTTCCTAGTGTGCGTGTTCTCAGTGACAGTGCACTGTTTCAGCAGTTCCTAGTGTGCGTGTTCTCAGTGACAGTGCACTGTTTCAGCAGTTCCTAGTGTGCGTGTTCTCAGTGACAGTGCACTGTTTCAGCAGTTCCGAGTTGTGTGAGTGTGTTCTCAGTAACAGTGCACTATTTCAGCAGTTCCGAGATATGTGTGTGTGTGTTGCAGTTGTATAAGACTCTGGTGCGGCTGCATCTGGAGTATTGTGTGCAGTTTTGGTCGCCATATTATAGGAAGGATGTGGAGGCACTGGAACGGGTGCAGAGGAGGTTTACCAGGATGTTGCCTGGTATGGTAGAAAGATCGTATGAGGAAAGGCTGAGGCACTTGGGGTTGTTTTCATTGGAGAAAAGGTGGTTTAGGGGTGACTTGATAGAGGTATACAAGATGATTAGGGGTTTAGATAGGGTTGACCGTGAGAACCTTTTTCCACGTATGGAGTCAGCTATTACGAGGGGGCATAGCTTTAAATTAAACGGGTGGTAGGTATAGGACAGATGTTAGGGGTAGGTTCTTTACTCAGCGAGTCGTGAGTTCATGGAATGCCCTGCCAGTAGCAGTGGTGGACTCTCCCTCTTTATGGGCATTTAAGCTGGCATTGGATAGGCATATGGAGGATAATGGGCTAGTGTAGGTTAGGTGGCTTGGATCGGCGCAACATCGAGGGCCAAAGGGCCTGTACTGCGCTGTATTCTTCTATGTAAGTGGAATCAAGAGTGAGGATTAAAAAAAAAATTACTGTCACTCCTACAGGTGCATGAAAAGGTCTGAATAACTAAAAATGGACATTTTGTTGAAAAGCAACAGCATGGGATTCTAGTTGGCTGCGAGTGGCTATCAGAAGAACTTTGATGACTAACCTCTGTATGAAGTAAAGAACATTTACCTGAGGAAGGTAAGATTTTTGAAGGACTTTGCCGTTCATCACATTGTCATATATGCTGAGGAGACTGCTATCCAAATGTGAGACACAGACCTGTGTAATTTACATATTGACCATGATTCATCTGACAATTTTCTTATGAGTTTTGCTTTGATTGTTAAAGGAAAAATTATAAAAGTGAAATACTGTCCATTTGCTTTTTCTTTTAAAATCAGGGCCGTTTTGTAAATTTGATCCTCTCAGTTTGCTGGTCTCTACAGGGGTCACAACAATAGAATGGGGATATAATTTTCAATACAAGACATCAATTTGTGACAGAAAAGTTATGGTATAGTGAAAAAAAGTAGAGACACAAACAACAATTCAGAACCAGTCACAGTTCCAATCAGTGCTCACATATCAAATTCTGCATATTGCATTTAACTGTAATATAAGTCTTAAAGCATTTAGATCTTGACTCATTCTGGAAAATTGAAACTTTAAGCAAATCTATTTTCCTATCAAATCCAATCTAAATGCTATAGTCATTTCTCATCAAAGAAGGAAAAATAATCATCATACAGTCAGGTCTGCTATAACATGGTAGTTCCATTCTTGTACAATCCTGTATTATTTAAAAATCGTGTAATAGCAGCACCATTTAAATTAATGGGGGCAGAATCGCTTTATAACCAATACACGCTTTAAAACTTTGCGCTTTAGAAACAGTTTCCCAATCTTTCAATAGTGTTATAGCCAATTTTGTTAATGAAACATGCGTTATAGCAAAACCACCTGTACTCTACAAGCTGGAGTACTTTGCATTGCCAAATTCTTATTTTTTTTAAAACTATTTCATTCAAGGGTATAAGAAAAATGGTATCATTCTAGTTACAGTACTTCCTAATCACTGCTGATCTTGCTTACTGCTGATGCATCACACATCTTGATCTTTGACTCTCCTGGTTGCTGTAAACCTTTTCGTTCACAGCCTTGGCCACTTCCTTACCAACTCTCTTTTTACTAATCCTCCAAATTGGGCGCACTGATGTTTGACATACTTTCTTTGCTATCTTTCTACTCCATAACCATCCCACTTGGCTTCTTTCTGAACCGGCATCCCCATTCAAAATTCAGATTGCGTTTTGGAATTGTGAAAGTACAGGTCCTGATTCTGCGGAAGTGCCGTGCTCAGGGTTTTATATTTAAAGTTTCATGTAAATATCCTTACCTGCTTTTCCTGAACTCTTGCTGTGAACGAGGACTTTGAAACTAAGCAATGAGAAGTGTGGAGGTAGCAGGATTAGGGAGCTGGAGGGGCCTCAGGTTATCAGCAAGCGAGCAGGTTAGGATGTGGGAAGGGCCACAAGTTGAGAGAGTCAGCAGCTGCAGGGTGGATTAGGAAACAGGAGAGGCCATTTCAAAACCGCTGCTGACCAGGTCATGTAATGCTGACTCAGACTGGCAGGAGAAAATTTTTAAATGAATCTTGCTGATTTGAAGAATACAGGTCCCATTAACTAACCAATGTTCAGGCAAAACCACATAAAACAGGGATTTACTGTGCATATGATTAAAGTAAATGAGTTATGAAAAATTACCTTAATCTCTTTTTAATGCTTGCCACTGGTATACAGGGCCCTCTTTAATCTATTCTGAATATTAAGAATACTGAAAACACTCACCCATTTTTCCATCTTCTACAAACAACATATTAATTGGGTACAGGCAGCTGAAGTAGAAGACATCAATATTGTTCTTTACCGCAACCTGTTCACAGAAGTAAAATTACAATTACGGTGTTTAAGTTTTTTAAATAGCAGTGACTTTGTCATAATTTGTTCTATCCTCATTATGTTACACCAAAAAGAAGCAAAACAAGGTTAGGCAATTATTTTAAAAGAAAAAGCATTTATGGTGCCTTTTAGAATGATTAATACCCAAACAGCATTGTAATTATTGAGTATACATCTATCCTAGCTGCTCAAATATTTTACTGTGTACCCTAAGCTCAGGCACCATGTTTTCCCTTAAAATTTATAAACCAAAAGTTGTAGGTTGCACATTTTAGTAACTTGGCTAAGTGGCAATAATGTTATAGAAAGAATTGTCAATATAGTTTTACATTGCCATGGAAACTGCTTATAATTTGGAAAATGGCTTTACTTGGAAAAGTATGAAGTATTAATTCTAATCATGATTTGGAGATGCCGGTGTTGGACTGGGGTGTACAAAGTTAAAAATCAGGTGCCACAACCACCTGATGAAGGAGCACCACTCCGAAAGCTAGTGTGCTTCCAATTAAACCGGTTGGACTATAACCTGGTGCTGTGTGATTTTTAACTTTGTATTACTTCTAGCACAGTTTGAATGGAACTGGAAAGAAGGATGCCTAAAAAAGATAATCTCATCCTCCAATGAAAATATTTTGTTTTGGGAGTAGATTCCTTAGTTTGGATGATGTTCCATCACAGGAAACTGTGATATTATGTACTAATGCATTTGTATAAATAGCAATAGTTGAGATCATTTCATCATGCTTCTGCCCAAAGACAGCATTACCAAGAGTAGGAAGAATGGTGCATAAGGTTACTTTGGGTTAGACTTTGCCATCAAAAGAACAATAATGCTTATGATGCTTGTCATTACTTGTGTACAAATGGCACAGCAAATTCAGGACAGGGGCAAAACATCCAAAGGATACTACTACTCAAGTCTCCCATTAACTTTGCAGAAGTTTTATGCTGTTTTTTCATAAAAATTCCAATCTGATTTGTACAGACACACAGTAGCTTTCTCTGTTTGTTCAGATTCTGAATGTCTTGTTTCCCTCATTTCGCTGTTGTATGCGCATGTGCAAGATGAAGGTTTATTGCAGATGCTGGCAGGTACTTTGCAACAACAAAATCTGAACCAAAACCACTATTTGGGTTTAAACTGGTATGTCTTTTCTTCTTCCATTCAGATCTAATTTGGAATGGGAGGACAAGGGTACAGATTCACCAGACAGCTGCCTGAACCCTTCAGTAAATATCATAGCACTTTATTTCATTTATGAACTACTATGTTGCAATATGAAAAGTAATTGTACAGCTATTGGGAAACAACACTATGCATGGCTCATCACAATGAAATTTTAAAAATTTCAGTTCAAATTTCAAGGATTCAGGGTAGCATGCTTAGAAGCAGGTCCTTAAGATCAGAAGCACTTAAGTTAGCATTGTGAGCTTCTTCTACCTGTGCTCCTCATACAGACAAGTGAAATTTAATCACAATGACATTCAACACTGAAGCAAGTTGACAATTATGCGGCATAAAATTGAGCTAAGTACATAACTACACAGTCCAGGCAAATATACTAAGATGCAAAAATATGTACTGTTTTTCTATTATAACAATCAACAATGTAATAGACTAAAATTTATAGCTGTAAGCACAAATTATGGCTGGTAACTACATACTACATGGTTAGCACCTACACAACAAGATGTCAATTCAATCTGCTTAGAAATCACTTGATTCCTTCAAGTGCTTTCAAAATGCTTTGGAAAATTAACACTGCCAACTTGTAAAAGTATGCTTTTATCTAGCAATAAACCCTGAAGTGTAGTTTTCAGAATAATAAATAATTTATTTCAATGCTAGAATTTAAGTATTCCCCTTTCCACTCCAAATTAACTTAGTGCACATTTAATGAGAAAAGTGTGAAGTAAAACTAATCGGATTTCAGTTATTCAACTTCAGAGTCATTGAAGACAAATTCTACAAATAGCCAAATTGGTCTTCAACACGTATCCTTAACTTTTGCGGGCAAGACTTCATTACTGAGTTGCTTGCAATAATTCATTATTCCACCATTCACACAATTAATTTGACCACATTACACACCAAGGCTACATCCTTCTCATCTTATTGAAATAATGCAGGTTTCATGAAAAGGAGAGGAAGGAACAGTAATATCTTCAGTTAGCAATAATTTCAAAGATTTAGCTGTAGCTTAATTCCGACCTGTAGATTGGTGAGTGGATCCATCTTCATAACTGGACCAACAGTGTTCAGAGGGAGAGAGACTTCAATTGTCTGGTTAGGAGCAAGTGGAGCATTGACCTGTAGGGGAGCAGCTGGTGCCATACCAAAGCTACAAAATAAAGTGCATGGAAAGCAAAAGGTAAGCGTTTTTTCCCCCAAACATTCCTTGTGGGTCTGATGTAGGCATAAAAATATTGGCACTATACAACACAGCCTTGCATCTGTGCATCTTCCACACAATTAAAAAACTCCGAACCATACAGTACAGAAGGTGGCCTTTCCACTCATTATGCTTGTGCAAGCTACTAGCTACAGTTACAAGTCACCTCCTCTGCTCCTTCCACACACGAGCAATTATTTCCTCTTCAAGTATTTATCCAATTTCCTTTTGAAAAATGATGATTGAATCCACCCCCACAACACTGCAGGTAATGAATTCCAGATCACAACTATTTGCTGCATAAAAATTATCTTCATGCTACTACTAATTCTAAAAGAGCAGGTGGAAAATACACATTTTGTGGGGGAACATAATGGCAAAGTAAAAGATACAAAAAAATCTCAAGAGTATAATCAGTGAAAGAAAAAGCAAACCAAAAACAGGCAAACAAAAAGTGAGAAAAAAATAAAACCAGCTAAGAAGCATGATTCCAAATATAATGTACTCACAAAACAACTTTATTAGTTTATATTGATTTCATCAGAAAATTTAACATGTACCAAATGACACTAGCAGTCTCTTCAGACAACTTCTCAGATTTGAAATATCATATTTGTCAGTATAGAAGGAATCATCATCAAAGACTGCTGGAAGTCCTGAAACCTGTAAACACCTCTAAATTAAAACTAATCAATCTATCAACCATTTTAATGTGATGAACAGTAATGGTAGTAAAAGTTAATCAATGTTTTAAAATTTTATCTAACTACTTCTGGATGACGATAGCGATTGATTCACTTTCTTCTTCATTGAGTTCTACTTCAATTTTTACTGTTTGGAAAAGGTAAAAATGCCGAAGTTAGTTTAAGAGATTGGTCTTCAGATAGCGATTAAGCATGGAATAGAGTCTTATGAATTTGACATTGATTACATACACTTGCTGAAACCAGAAAACACCTGTGGACAGCAAGAAATCCATTACTGTATTAAATTAATCCTGTTGTTTGACATCCCACCAGAAACCCAAAAGTTTAATTCCCAGTCTATGAAAACTTGGCTATTGCGCAAGATGGGTTGTTATTGGACGTTCAAAACAGTTCTGAAGAGGAGTCACGATTGACCTGAAACATTAACTTTATTCTCTGCATTGATCTTGCTTGCCTTACTCAGTATTTTCTGTTCCTATTCATATTTTCCAGCATTTCCATAATTTGCTTTTGCTAAGCTTACAGATCTGCAGTGAATACAAGCCTAGCCTGTTCAAACGTACCTTGATAGAACCCACTCATTCCTTGAAGCATTTACTTTCTTGAATAAGGAGACCATTACCATACACAAAGTGCTGGATAAATGTTCTGTATAAATGAAGCATAATCTCCCTATTTTGCATTCAATTCTCCTCCCAATAAATACCATCACCTTGGCTTTCATAATTACTTGCAATACTTGTATATAAGCCTTTTGCAATTCAAGGTCCCTCTACAATCTCTCACCATTGGGATAGTATATTTCTCTTTTATTCTTTCTGCCAAAATGGACAATTTCACATACAAGGTACCTATTTGTAACATTTTTCCTATGAGAAATGTTAAGCTGACTGATCTGCCTGCTCTGTCTGTCCCTTTTGGTATGTTACAGTCACTACCTTCCAACTTAATGGAACCTTAACTGAATATAGAGAATTTTCAAAAATTCAAAGCAATGCATCAACTATCTCACTAACTACTTCTTTTATACCCTTTTAAGTCCATCAGGATCAAGGGATTTGCAAGCCTGCAGCTCTAACAATTTAGCAGTACTATTTCTCTGGTAATGAATACGGACATTAGAATTTTGTATCAGCTCAAGTTTATGGAAGTTGGTAAAAGATAGTAAGCCAGCTAATATAGCACTACATTAAGACTTCTGTATGGCAAGGGAGGTACAGTCTTTGTGAGGGAAATATTTAAAATGCTGGAACGGCAGAATGGAAAAATTCGACTTGGAGGTTGCAAACTCTGACTTTGCCTGTTAGTGCTTGCTGCAAGTGTCAATAATATAACTAAAAAAACAGATGCAGTAGTTCAAAGGAGCAGGTTAAATAGACAAAATTGGCAGTAGCAATGTAGAATATCAAGACTAGTGATTTAAATTGCACTTATTTCAATACAAGAGGCCTGACAGGTAAGACAGATGAACTCAGGGCATGGATGGGAACTTGCAACTGGGATATTTCGCTATTACAGAAACATAGCTGAGGGAGAGACAGGACTCTGGATCAGTGGTGCTGGAAGAGCACAGCAAGCCTGTCCTCAGATGCTGCCTGAATTGCTGTGCTCTTCCAGCACCACTGATCCAGAATCTGGTTTCCAGCATCTGCAGTCATTGTTTTTACACCGGAGAGACAGGACTGACAGCTTAATGTTCTGGTGTATAGAAATTATAGGGAGGATAGAAAGGGTTGGAAAAAAAAAGAGGGAGAGCGGCGTTTTTGATTGAGGACATTATGGCTGTACTTAGAGATGAGGAATCATGCAATGAAATTACTGAATTAAACTGAGAATTAAGAAGAGGACAATCGCCTTGATGGGATTGTACCAAACGGCCCCCAATAGTCATCAGGAAACTGAGGAACAAATATGTACGGAGATCTCAAATATTTGCAAGAATCATAGGGTTTTAATAGTGGGGGATTTTAACCTTACAAATATAGACCAGAACTGCCATAATGTAAAGGGCTTTGACGAGGAGGAATTTGTTAAGTGTGTTCAAGAAAATCATCTTATTCAATGTGTGGACGTACCTGTAGAAGAAACAAAACTCAACTTTCTCTTGGGAAATAAGACAGGGCAAGTGACTAAGGTGTAAGTGGGGGAGTATTTTGGGACCAATGTTCATAAGTTTATAAATTTTAAAATAGTTATGAAAAAGAAAAGACCTGGTCTTTAAGGTGAAGTTCTAAATTGGAACAAGGTCAATTTTGATGGTATTAGACTGGAACTTTCAAAAGTTGATTGGAGGAGGCTGTTCGCAGATCAAGGACAAATGTCATGAGGGATGCTTTCAAAAAGGAGATAAATGAGAGTCAAGTGACAGTATGCTCCTGTAGTGAGAGGAGCAAGACTGGTAGGTGTAGGGAAAACTGGATGTCAAGAGATATTGGGGGTCTGGTCAAGAAAAAGGGGGTATATGTCATGCACAAACAGTTGGGATCAAGCGAACCCCTGGAGTATAGGGGAATTTGCAATACACTTAAAAGTAAAATCAGGAGGGCAAAAAGGGGACATGACAGATTTTGCAAGGTTAAGGAGAATGATCAGATTCTAAAGTATACTAAGGGCAAAAGAGTAAATAGGGAGTGAATAGAGTCTCTTATAGATCAACGTGGCCATCTACATGTGAAACTACAGGAGATGAGCGAGATACTGAACAAATATTTTGCAAAGACATTGAAGAGAAATTGGGGAAATAAATAGTGATGTCTTGAAAAGTGTCCATATTACTGAAGAGGTGCTGCTGGAAGTCTTGAAAAGACAAAGGTAGATATTTCGCTGGGACCTGATCAGGTGCATCTCAGAACATTTTTGGGAAGCGAGGGAAGAAATTACAGGGCAGAGATATCTGTATCAACAACGGGCACAGGTGAGGTGCTGAAAGACTGGAGGGTGGCTAATGCTGTGTCATTATTTAAGAAACGCTACAAAGAAAAGCCAGATAACAATATACTGGTATGTCTGATGTCAGTGGCAAGTGAGTTGTGAGAGGGGATTCTGAGTGATAGAATTTACAATGCATTTGGAAAGGCAAGGACTGATTAGGGATAGTCAGCATGGTTGTGTGAGCGGAAAATCATATTGCACAAATTGAGTTTTTTTTTTAAAAAGAGGTTATCAAGAAGATAGATGAAAGCCGACATGGACTTTAGCAAGAACTTCGATAAGATCCCGCATGATAGACCGGTTAATAAGGTTAGATCACAAGGGATCCAGGGAGAGATAGCCAACTGGATACAAAATTCGTTGAAGGTAGAAGACAAAGGGTGGCGATAGAGGGTGGTTAATCAGACAGCAGGCCTGTGTCCAGCAGCATGCCGTACGGATCAGTGCTGTTAGGCATTTATGTCAACAATTTGGATGAGAATATATGAAGCTTGTGGAAACACCTAAATTAATGGTATAATTGCTCTGTGAAGAAGGTTATCTAAGAGTACAATAAGATCTTGATCTGATGGATCAATGGGTTGAGAAGTGGCAGATGGAGTTTAATTTAGGTAAACGTGAGGTGTGGCATTTTGCTAAGACAAACTAGGACAGGATTTACACAATTAATGGTAGCCCTGAGGAATGTTGTTGAACTGAGGTGCAGCTTCATGGTTTCTTGAAAATGGCATTGCAGTTAGACATTATTGAGGCAGCAGCATTTGGTAAGTTTGCCTTCATTGGTTACAGCATCGAATATACAAATTGGGACATCATGTTGTGGCTGTACAAGACATTGGTGAGGCCACTTTTAGAATTCTGCGTGCAATGCTGGTCACCCTGCTGTTGGAAGAATGTTGTTATACTAGAAAGAATACAGGAACAGGTTTACAAGGATGCTGCTAAGACTGGACAGTTCGAGTTATAAGAAGAGGCTGAACAGGTTGGAACCTTTTTACACCTGGAGCATCACATCGAATAGAGGTTTATAAAATCATGAGGGACATAGATATGGTGAATAGCCAAGGTCTTTTCCTCCAAATTATGGAGTCCAAAATTAGAGGACAAAGGTTTAAGATGAGAGGGGAAAGATTTAAAAAGGGCCCGTGGGGCAACTTTTTCAGGAATGAGTTGCCTGAGGAAGTGGTAGATGCAGGTACAGTTACGACAGTTAAAAGGCCTCTGGACAGGTACAACATAGGTGGAGACAAGGAAGGCAGAATATTTCTTAAATGATGAAAGGTTGGAGAAGTGCACATGTCCGTGAATCACTAAAAGTTAGCATATAGGTGCAACAAGAAATTAGGAAGATAGACTATGCTAGCCTTCACTGGAAAGGGATGAGAGTAAAAGAGTAAAAATGTTTTGCTGCTGTTGCACAAAGTCTTGGTCTGACTTCACCTGAAGTACTGCGTACAGCTTTAGCCTCCTTACTCAAATGAGGGATGTATTTGTGAGAGGAATGCAACAGAAGTTCATCAGATTAATTTTAGGGATAGCAGAATTGACTTATGATGAGAAATTGAAGAGACCAGGCCTGCAATCCTTAGAGTTTCAAAGAATGAAGGGTGACCTCATTGAAACTTACAAAATTCTTACAGAGCACAACAGGGAGATTAAGGTGTTTGCCTTGGCTAGTGAATATAAAACCAGGAGACATCATCAGAATAAGGGTCAGGCCATTTAAAACTGAAGGAATAAAAGATTTTTTCATTCAGAGTGGCAAACCTTTGAAATTCAATATCCTGGAAGGCTGCGAAAGTTCAATATGTGTTCAAAACAGAAGAAGTCAACAAATCGCTGGAGACCAATGACATTGAGGATATTGTGGGAATGTGACATTGACTGAGATGATCAGCTATGATTTAACTGAATGACAGGTTTGGTTCGACAGGCTGAAAGACCTGATTCTGCTCTTACATTCTTTTGTGGCTGCTACAGGAGTAACATTTCATACAAGCATGACAATAGTGCAAAATAATCTGTGGTTAAGTAAAAAATGCACTAAATGAATTCAATTCTCACCTATTTCTGTTAAACTGGATTGCAAAGTCAGTCATTACTTGCATGGCTTTGTTCATCAAAGAGAGATCCATGTAGATATGACCCATACGGCGTGAAAATGTACCAGAAATCTCAAGACCTTTGGCTTTTGCTGCTGGCAACCAAACCTGGTGAAATAAAAATGTAACAGATTAGAACAGTTTTGTGTAGAAATTTTTAATAAGAAAAACAGGAGTTATAATTTCAAATAACCTTATAACGCATTGCACTTGCGTTTTCCAAGCAAATTATCAAGTTATCCTGGAATGCACAAAGTTTATCAAAATGCAAAGATGCCAGTTATACATTTTGGTCTGCTAAAGACAAATTAGCGTCCTATCACAACAAACTAAACACTATATGCATCTGGGATTTTAGAAACAGCAAAATCTATGACAACTAATGTAGGGCTAATTTCAGCCATTATATTTACATGATTTCATACTAAATAGAATTCAACTAGTAAGTCAATCAAATGTTCAAATTAGTGTAATTATTTAAATGATAATAGTTAAAATATAAACTCTTAAATAACTATCTCAATATTCAATAGCAACTACATAAAACATCAAACGGTGATGGAAAATGCTTCTTACATTCTATTGTCAACATACCAACTGGAATGGGACACAATTTCAAAGATAACCTGTCTCATTAATCTTGCAGCCCATGAAATAAATTGGAAATGACAAACTTTCAGAAGGGGGCGGGGGGGGGGGGGAGAGGAGAAGATAATAGAACGCAATAATGTACCTCACAAAATTACTGTTAGTCATGTTGATCAAGAAAGATACACAGAACATTGTTAATCACATAGCTCATAATAATTCATCCTGGAAGACTGCAGAATGAATCTTGAAAGTTTATTTATTTAAATGTACTATCAACATAATACATAACATAACGCAAAACAAACATATTTAACCGAACATAGAAAAGGCACTTAAATGTTCGCTAGTATCCCCTGCCGAAAAGGAGGTACAAATGAATGAAGAACAAAACAGGATCTCTTGTGATACGCAATAGTCTTATAGCCTATTAAACAAAGCCACTAAGGAAAGTAGCTAGAGGAGGGAAATGAGCCACATACTATACAAAATATCATTCATTACCTCATTGCATGGAAATTAGAATTAACTCAAGAACTGCAAGTGAATCTGTACAAAGCATATTGATACTAAAACCTATCAACAGCACTCAAGCATTTTGCATTAGCTTGCTCTGAATGCAGGTGTGCACTTGTAAAATAGTTGATTTGTTAGTTTAGACCTTGATTGCTATGCACCATTAAGGCAAGATTAATAAACTACAGTTAAAATGTGTGTGAAATTACAACTGCTACGTTCTCCAAACTCAATTGCTTCACATCAGGTTTTAAACTTTTAATTAGCATTGTGTAGCATTTTAGTGTGTACTTTCAAGGCCATTAAAATTCTGTTAATTCTGTGTTGAGATTCTTTTAAAAAAAAAGAACCAATCAATAGAGTAAAATCATAATAAACTATCCCTGAGCATATATATATATATAAAAAGGAGTAACCACTTAACTACCAGTAGTTCAAATCAAAGTTATTTGGGGAGAAGGAGCTAGAGCTTTTTGCTTAGAAGTAATGTGCTACTACTTAGTGTTAAAGCACTAATAGAGCCACAGAATGAGAAAAAAAACACAGGTTCAGAGTTAACTAAGTAAGGCTGTCTCATCACCTTTCAAGTAGAAGAAAAAAAAAATCAGAAAACAGCTGCACCTGGACAGAGTTTTATCTTATAATCAGCTACGGGCAGCACAGGAATGAATGTGGGAGCAGGGCATCAGCTCCTTTGAGCAACAAGGCGCTTAGGCCAAATAGTCAGGAGATGGGATAATCTAACCTTCAAGTAAAAAAACCATCAAAAGCAAATAAATAATTCTTACAGTTTTTGGTTCCACGTAAGAACCAGATGGCATGTTCATTCCACCAGCAAGATCAAATAGGTCACTTAAACCACCTCCTAGGGGTGCAGTCAAGGATGTTGGCATGACTGCTGGAGTTCCATAGCCTGCACCAATCTGTACAAATAGCAAAAGATGCATTCGTCAAATGTTATATTGTGTACATTATAAAACTAGCTGCATACTTGCTTTTAATTGTGTGCACTGCAGGAAAAATCAAAGTGCTAAACTATGATTAGTTAATCAATGGTGATTTATACAATTAATTTAGATTTGTAATATATGATAACATATAAAAAAAAGAAACCAAAAGTCAAGTTATTAAAAACAGAAATGAAGAAAACTACTTTTGAATGTAGTGGGTTAACAACAGCTTTTGAATCAATTCGATCATAGTGAAGGTGAATTTTCCTTCATTAAAACTAAAACCAATTCTGTTGCAGGTTGGATTTATGCCTTTCATAAACAATCAAATTGGATGGTCAGCTAGACAAAGGCAATTTCATTTTACCTGGAACTGTTTTTAAAATGGAATTTTTTTTTAAAAAAAATCACAAATCAAAAATAAATTATAGTAGATCTCATCACGGCACAGCCTCAGTAAGAATTAAATATTTTGTATCATAAGGACAGGAACATTAATACAATTCATTTTGCATAATGTTGCTACAATCTCTGCTAAAATGTAGACTTTTGTTTTCTTAAGAATATGCGATTGCTCTGCATTCTTGATTCAACACTTTCAGTTCTCACTTTGACTTTTACCTTTATTTTAGAAAACATTTAAATCCACAAAGATTTAATTGTTAAGAATTAGGAAATTAAGACTGATAGAAATAAGAATTCAACTGATTTATACAAATTGTAATGATGAAAAGCACGTCAGCTGTAAGTTAGAAGGAAACAGCATTAAATCACTGGATCTCTTCTCATTAAAGAAGTGGATGTGTGGTGTAATATTTGGACATATTTATGAAGCAGATATGTAACTTACTGCAGGGCTCCCGCTTAGATCTCCACCAAGCTAAAAGAAAACAAAATAGTTTGGTTGCACAATGCAGATGAAAAGTACATTCTGAATAAAAATGATAAAAAAAAGTGTAGATTTTATTCTACAACATCTAAAATGTTGATTCTCTCCACTAATAAACCCAAATTATTTGAACTAGTGAGATTGGATAATATATATTCTGTAAAACTATAATTATCCTGCAACTTTAACTTGGAAACAAAAGTCACCAGCCAAAAGGACAGAGGATCATACCCCTTCGGTCTCATCGCCCATCTCCAGACACGAATATGCAAAGACAGAGGCAACGCAAGGACATTCACATGCAAGCAGAAGTAGAGTGAAAAAAAAAGGAACAGCATAAATTTAAAGAAGAAACACAGCATAATTAGTATACGTACATCAGCTTCAGCTATTAAAAGAATACCAACTAAAAATAAAACATCAAATCAGTATTGCCTCTACAATGTCAAATGTATAACATTTCAGTGCATCTGTTGAATTTCTAAAGCTACGTTAAAGCAATTTGACATTATAGAATTGTTAAAATTCAGATGTCAACATATAGCCAATAGTTATCCATTAGTTAATGCAAAATCTGAAGAGGTAAAACATCACTCTAAAGCATTAAATGAAAGTTGATTAATATTAATTAGTTTTTTTTATACTGAAAACTAATAAAATTGCTGCAAGGTAAAATTAAGAAAAAAATTAATCTGCTCTTTAGATCCTGAACAATATTACATTCCTGCAATTAGAAGAGGGGCTAAAACATGATTGAACACCACAACCAAATTAAATATGCCATCATAACATTTTAACTTAACTTTGACAGGTACATTGACAATTTCTAAAAAAAAAACTTGAAAACCACAGTGTTAGACTCCTATTGTTATTTGCCTACCAAACTGTCCAATCCACCACCAAGGAGGTCCATGGCTCCCATCTGAACTGTTGAAGAGGGAATAGGGGGAACATTTACTGGAGGTCCAAGGTCCAGATTCAGTAGATCACCCAAAAGATCTCCCTGGGATGGTATAACGGCTGGTTGTTGCTCAGTGGGCTGTGCAGCAGCTGATGGGGTTACATCTGGACTCTCTGTACTTTCATTCCTGAGACACGGCAGGAAATTAGACATAATTTAAGCATTGATAATAAGGATAGACAAGTTATGCTGCAGCTTTATAGAACTTTAGTTTAGCCACGCTTGGAACACAGTGTACACTTCTGTCACCACACTATCACAAGAATGTGGAAGCTTTGGAGAGGGTACAGAAAAAAATGTTTGGTATGGGAGAATTTTAGCTATGAAGAAAGGTTGGATAGACTGGGTTTGTTTTCACTGGAACGCAGGCATTTAAGGGATGACCTGATAGAAGTTTAAAAGATTGTGAATGGCAATGAATAGAGTGGAAACTATGAGGCTTTTTCCCCCCAGAGTGGAGGGATCAATTACTAGGAGAGACAGGTTCAAGGTGCAAGGGGTTGGAGAGGTGGACTTTAAAGGAGGTGTGAGGGGCAAGCTTTTCACACAAAGGGTGATGATTGCCTGGAATGTGTTACCTGAGGTGGTGGTGAAAGCAGACACAACAGCAGCGCTCAAGAAACACCTGGATGAATACCTGAACAGGATGGGAATAGAGGGATACAGATACTGCAAGTGAAGAAGTTTTAGCATGGAAGGGCAAAATGTGTCAACGCAGGCTTGGAGGGCCGAAGGGCGTGTTCCTGTGCTGTATTCATCTTTGTTCTTAAGAGCTTTGCTTAAACACAGTACTGACGTTACTGAAAAACTAGTAACTTATATTTCTATAGCTCTTCCCAAAAGCCTTGGGTTTGCCTGATGTGAATGAGATACCTTTGCCTAAAATTCTTGCTTATTTGAAGCAGTCTCCAAAAATCTCGGGCTGTTTCAACTAAGCAAGACATCTCATTTGCATGAGGTAAACTCAATGATGGAAAGGAAATTGGAGTGAAAACATCACAAATGAACAAACGTTTCAGTTATGCACAATTACTCCATAGTTTTACAGTTAAAAGTCATTCATAATCACTCATAAGTTAAACAACGTTACATATCAAATGGTCTATTTCATAAGACAATGGGCATGGACAGCTGTTCTTTCCAATTAGTAGGTCCTACTCATTGAAAAAGCAGTCATGCAATCAGCCAGATGGCTGCAAACTTTAATGATCTGTCTGGTTTAAGAAAGCAGAAACAAATAACCTTAGAGAATTTTTACTTACGATCCAGATCGTGGTGGCAATCTCTTGTGCTGAACACCTCTGCTACCTTCCACAAATGCACTGGGTGGCTTATGGTATACAGAAGCCAGTGTTCCTATGTGACAAATTAACTCATCAAGGAGCGTTGGCTCAATAAGATCTGTTTCTTCTGAAATCAAGGGTTTCTCTGCCAAAACAACTTCCTTTGCAGCTACTGGGTCTGTAGAAAGTAGACGCCAGTATATGTAGCCACGGTCTCGCAGATCAGGATTATCAGAATCCTGCAACATAAAAAAGATTTCACTGGAATAGTATTTATACCTTAGGTACAAACCAGTCATAGCAGAGCATAATACTTGGTTTTTAATCACTATATCCATTCATTGAAATGCTGAATAAAGAACACAATCTGGAAAACATTTTTAACTGCTTAGTTCATGAAGCAAGCATCAGACAGCAAATATTCATTATTTGAAACTATGTAAAAACAACAAGATGATCCCAACAAAAGAACAAATAAACTGTAATGAAGTACATTATAGCACTTCCATCTTCTACTGGTGTACTTTACATAATCTTTAGCCATTCTTCAATACACCATTTAACAGATGATGAAGTATAAGTTGATGTTCAATTATATCCATGGACGTTTAGATATATCTAATAAGCTGGAGTGAACTAAATATTTAGTATTTCTTCCCATAGGTGTCAGGGGGATCATCACTAGTAACAGAGGAAGACTGTGCTGTAGTGATGGTACCTAGAAATCCAGAGGCCCAGGCAAATGGTCTGGAAACATGAGTACAAACCTCACCATGTAGCTTGTGGAATTTGAATTTAATCAATAGATGTACAATTAAAAGCTAGTGTCAGTATGACCATGAAACCATTGTTAATTGTTGATGAAAAAGACTGACCTCATTGACCAATGTCCTTTAAGGAAGAAAATCCACCAATCCTACCAGGTCTGGCCCACATGTGACTTCAGACTAATAGCCACGTGACTGATTCTTAACTGGCTTTACCATTGCCAAAATGTTCCAGATAAATGTTTCATTTAGAAAGTGTTTTTTTTAAGTTCAAAGATAAATGTAAAAAAAATAAAATACAACTGGTGCAACTATTTATAATATGTAAACTATGAACACATGCTCAGTTGTTTCTAACCAAATTATTTTCATTTGGTAAATATTTCCTCCTCAATAACCAGAGTTTGGCTCTTGTACAAGAAATTAGCTATGATAATATACTTTAACTTTCCTTTCAAAGTGACTGCAGGACAACTTAGGTTTTTCCAGCAGTTTTTTTTAAATTATGTAACATTTAAATTCGAGCAGGTTATACAGCATCTTTGTAGAGAGGAAGAGGTCTCAGGTCAGAAGGTAAGCCATGTAACAGGTTTTATGCGAAGGTGGGCGAGACAAGGACAGAGACTGAAGAAAGCTCAAAGATCAACATTTTCTGCTTCGGCACTCTACAGCCTCAGGGTCTCAACTTTGAATTTACTAACTTCAAAAACTGACGACTTCTTGTCTGCACTTTTTTTGCATTCTTTACCAACCCCCACTCTTCCTCCACAACCATGCCATGTTTGCATCTTGTTATTTTGCACGTAGTAGCAAGGACCAAAAAACTTCCTTCAAAAACTTAATTTATACTTCTTTCTTTCTCTCTCCACTTAACAATCCCCATGCTTTTGCATCAGGCCTCTATACTGTCTGCTCTCTTGCTCGTCCTCTACCTCTATTTTCCAACAGCTTTCAGTTCTGAAGAAGTCATACCAGACTTGAAATGTTAACCGTTTCTTTCTCCACAGATGCTGTCAAGACCTGTTGAGTTTCTCTAGCATTTCCTGTGCGGTTTCAAATTTCCAGCATCTGCAGTATTTTGCCATAATGACAGAAGGAACAGCTGAGAGAGAATAGAAGACAGGAGATAGCAGATGATAGAAAAGTTAGTCTTTTAGGGCTAATGGGAATGGAGAGCTCAATAGATCTTGATCTTAAATGGCATCTGAACATGCCTTACAATAACACAGGTGTGCCCCAACTTATGAACATTCATAAGTATTAATGCGATCCCATACAGGGTGTAATTTTAGACATCAAACATATGAACATTTCCTGTGCTGCTTTATATTGTGTTGTGTTCAGACTTGTGAATGGACTCAGGAACCTGTTTCCAACCCAGGGACTGCCTGTAAGCTGTATATTTCAAGTAGGTCACTGGTGTTGTGGTGGGGAAGCTGTTCGAGAAGATACTGAGACACAGGATTTATTCATGTTTGGAAGGGAATGGACTTGTTAGTGGTAGATAGCATGGGTTTGCGCAGGGAATATTTTCTGAGGAGATGACAAGAATGACTGATGAGGAAGACAGTGATGTTGTCTATCTGGACTTTAGTAAGGCATTTGATAAGGTACCTCATGGCAGGCTGGTACAAAATAGAGTCTCATGGCATCCGTGGCATGCTGGCTAGGTGGATATAGAACGTGCTTGGTCATGGTAGACAAAGTAGTAGTGGAATGGTGCTTTGTGGAATGGAGAATATTGAATTGTGTTTCACAGAGATGAGTGCTGGGACCTTTGTTGTTTGCAATATAAATGATCTGGAAGAACACGTAGGTGGTCTGATAAGTAAGTTTGTGCGTGACACCAAAATTGGTGGAATTGCAGATAGTCAGGAGGATTGTCAAAGGATACGGCCGGATGTAGATATATTGTAGGTTTAGGCAGAGAAATAGCAGATGGAGTTTAATCCAGACAAAAGCAAGATGAGACATTTTGGAAGATCAAAGTCAGGTGCAAATTATACAATAAATGCCAGAACCCTTAGGAGCACTGATATACAGAGGGAATTGGGCATACAGGTCAACAGATCACTGAAAGTGACATCACAGGTGGATAAGGTGGTCAAGAAGACAACAGCACAATTGCCTTCACCAGCCAGGGCACGAATTTAAACGCTGGTAAGTTATGTTACAGCTGTATAAAACTTTACTTAGGCCACATTTGGAATATTGTGTGCAAGTCTGGTTGCCTCACTACCAGAAGGACATGAATGCTTTGGAGAGGGTGCAGAGAAAGTTTAGCAGGATGTAGCCTGGTCTGGAGGGTTTTAGATCCAAGAGGAATTGCATAAACTCGGATTGTTTTCATGGGAAAGATGGAGGTTGAGGGATTAGCTGATAGAGACCTTCAAAATTATGAGGGGCATTAGACAGGGTGGTTAGTCAAAGGCTTTTCTCCAGCACAGAAAGGTCAACTATAGAAGGCACAGGTTCAAAGTGAGAGGGGTAAGTTTAGGGGAGAAGTGTGGAAAAAATTCTTCAAACAGAATAGTTGGTGTCTGAAATGCACTGCTAGTGGAGATGGTGGAAGCAGGCACACTGGCAACATTTAAGGCGATCTTGATAGACATGTGAATAGGAGGTGAACAGAGGAATAGAAACCGCACATGAGCGAAAGGTAGCAGGTCTAAATAAGACACAGAAATTAGCACAGGCTTGGCGGGCTGAAGGGTCCGTTCCTGCGGTGTATTTGACACCTATTCCATGAGTTATCCATATCTTCAAATCATTCTCATCCATTCAATCAGGTCATGGATATGCAAACAAATTCCTGCATGAATCTTTGTTCAGCATGCTTTTACATTTGAAAATTACTATTGGGTTTTTAATCTTGTTTTGTCAGTATTACTACAGACTTATACCACCATGAATCTACTCTTAAGTCCTGCTGCTTTCACCAGAACTGTTTCTGAACCTTTCCATGCCAGTCTAGGGTGCTGGGCATATTGAAATTCATGGGCGTTTCATCCATGATGAAGAAGTTACTTAATGGGTATTATGAGCAATCCTAGTCTTTGGCAGCATCAGTCCATAACATGGCTACACCAAATAGTTGCTCAACTGAAATCTCTGCTGGATCCAGTTATTGATTTGGAGAATTGAGAGTTTATATGCACTGCATTTCTAGTTACACTAACAATTTCCACAATTTTAAAAGATTCATCCTGCTAATTATTTCTCAAAATCAAGTCAGTCACTGGTCCGTTTATTAGGTGGAGTTTTTGGTCTTGAGCACCTTCTTCAGGGCAAATTTCTTTTTCCACTCTTGCACCAGATTTTCACCAACACCATACTGCCTCACTGCAAAACAGCTATTTAACAAGATACCAAATATTATGGACTTCCAACTTAGAGGCAACTTCACATTTCATTCATTTTTCTAGATGGCCTTTTTCTGTTCAGCATTCAACATGCCACGCACAGCTTGCTGTGTGGTCATGTCTTAAATTCCTGTGCACCATCTTCAACAGGCATTGTAAGTTGGTGCATAAGATTAAGGGAGTAAAACATTCAAGTTTTGGGGACTGAGGGGGAAATCCAGGCTAGTTACTGAAGACAGCATAGTATTTCATGCAGAAACAGGGGGTCAACACAGAATGTATGAAAGCACAATTTCTGGCATTGTTTTCACATCTTGACACAAAAGAGACTCATGTTAGCCAACAAACAGGAGGCTGGTGAGAAGTAGCTGTGAAGAGACTAGACTTGTGGAAATATGTATTGAGAATAATTACAAGAATAAGTGGAACAGCTTTCAAAGGACAACTGAAGACTTGCCCTGGCATGGCAGGGAGAAGAAGCTGATATACAGCTGGAATGACTTTGGAATTTGATCTGCAAGGACCTGCTGGGAGCATGCCATAAGCTAAAAATCAAAGTATTTTGGTTGAGTTAGTAGTTAATATGAAACTACCTTCCTTTATTTGATGTAGTTATGTAAACATTATTGTTAAGTAATGTTTCATTGAGATTTAGTTTCTTCGTTGCTGTAAAAGTTGTAAAATATGCAAGCACGAGGGAGACAATGGCCTAATGGTATTATCGCTGGACAATTAATCAGAGATCCAGTTAATGCTCTGGGGATCCAGTTCAAAGGCTGCCATGGCAGATGGTGAATTTGAATTCAATAAATCTCTGAAATTTTTAAGAATCTAATGATGACCATTAATTCACCACCGATTGTCAGAAAAGCCTATCTAGTTCACTTTTGTCATTTAGGGAAGGAAAATGCCATCCTTACCTGGTCTGGCCTACATGTGACTCCAAACCCACAATGTGGTTGACCCTTAACTGCCCTCTAAGCAATTAGGAATGGGCAAGAAATACTGCCTATCCAGCAATGCCCTCATCCCATGAGTGAAGAAAGAAAACAAAATGTCCTTTGGTCATTTTGGTCAGTCACTGGGAAATCTATTGGTCTCTACAGGGCTTGTAATAGTCCTTTTGAAAAAAAAAGGATTGACCAAAAAACAAAAAAAAAAATTGTACTGGGTTACAATCTACATCTGGGTTCCAATTTTATAGTCAGGTTTATTAAACAGATGGAAAAACAAACAAACCTGCGTGGCTAAGCTGAGAACTTGCTGCACCAGTTCCTGCGTCTCAGTTGGTTTTTTTAAGAACAGTTTCACAATAGCTGTCAAAAGCTGAAGCTGAACCTATCACAAAAGGACAAAAATGCCATGAGGAATCATGAAGTGCATTTCACTTGGCAAACAATCAGAATTATTGATATAATTTTTTAAAAAGATAAAAATGTTACTTCATATGCAAAAGTACACTAACAATCAAAATATATATCGGTATCTAACAAACAGATTCTAATATTCATAGTATTAATAAAGTTATATTCTGCTCTTCAGGTATGGCCCAAAGGCAGTGGTGTCTAAGTGTGTAGGAGACTCTAAAATAATGAGGCATGTTAAAACAATTCTGAATATCAGGGCAATCTGTCTATTTACCATTCAGGTCTAAACATTACCCCCTTATTTGGGTATATTGGAAAGGTGAAGATCAACTTCTTACCTGTGTGCTTTCATCGTGAAATCCTTCCAAGAAGCTCTCTAATAGTTCATCAGCATTGTCAATTCTTTCTGCATATTCACCTACTATCCAGATCATAGCAGCTCGTGCTTCTGGTTCATCAAGCGAGTCAAGATTTTCACAAAGTGTAGCAATAACACTTTCATACCTTGATTTATAAGGCAGAAGACGTTTTATAAAAGTACCCTTTTCCATAAAACACTTCAGCTATTTCACTATTTACATTGTATTAAGAGTGATATGAGGAAGTGGAATCAGGGCTCAACTTGATTCTGGAATGAAGTGGAGCAAATTCCTCTACAGAAAGTATGATCCACTCTTACAATTAAGTGGGGTCATTGCTAAATTTACATTGCAGTTTTGCATTTTTGGAATGGTAATGCACATGCAATATTTATGCAGCCCAAGATTCACATTGTTATTATAATTCCGTGAATTAGAATGCAATAAACACATTTCATATTCAAAAAAGGCTGAAGGCACTGAGTCAACTAGTGGTAGTAAACAAAAGTACGATTGAGTGAAAAGTGTACAAAAAATAATGCAACCATGTCATTTTCACATGCATGGTGTGGGCAGTGTCCGTCAATTTTCATTTTTACCATAGACACGCCAAACTTAAGGTATTAAAAAGACTGTTGTGCGAAGATAGGATGAATAAATTTTAGATAGTCACATCGAATACTTAGCCAGCAATATAATTTTAAATTTATGACAATGATCATAGTAAACTTAGATCACTGTTGAAATAGTAGTCACTCAGCTTTTAGATTAGTTTTATGAAGCAATTTAAACAAATAGCTAGTAAGCAATTACAACTGCAAAACTTCAGAAATCAAAATAAAGAGGTTTTTTTTAAAAAAAATGTAGTCTTCTTTCGAGACATCACTTGCTGAAAAGTTTCAAGTTACTTGGAAATTTCACAATATGGAGTCAGTTTTATTTGTGTGTTTGCTTTCCTGTTCATTTATTTATTTTACATCAAATCTGATGTAGTGCATTTGGGCAATGGGCAGAAATATGTGGACGTTTAATAAATGTGCACATATTTCTTGAGTTTACTGAAATGAAAAGAGAAATCCATAAAACAGATACATTATTGTAAAAAAACACAAATAGAACCTACTTGTTTGGGTATTTGCGGAAGATGTCTTTGATTACTACTATGGCTTCCTGCACAACGTAATTTACCTTTGTTTGAATGAGGTCAAGGAGTGTGCTCACGCAGCGCTCTGCTGATTGCTGAAACAAAGCATTTATTAAGTTATTGCTTGCTGCAGTATTCCTTCAAATGAGAAAAGACAATCAGACATTACTGCTATTGTTTTATATCTTTAATGCACGTCAACGTTCTCATTCCAACATCTATGGAAATTAGTTAAAATTCTTGAATTGGGCTTAAAATGGAATCAAGGGTTCACAGGAATTTTAACTCACTCTTACTGAGGTACTGGCAATGCTGAATTAAAAATAAGTACTTTGTATCACTTCACTAAACTAAATTAAATTTATTTAAAGCTTTTAATGAAATAATAAATTATCAGAGCACAAGTAAACAAACTGAAGTCTTGGCATGGCATCAATTAGTAGAACTGCACTGAGTCCTTAACATAAAAACAGGCTAAAATAGATCATTATTCCTGGTTAGAGAGAGCTTGGAAGACAGTTACCATTTCGCATCATGTAATTCAATATTTTCTCAATCAGGAATTCACAAGTCTGATCTGTGATATACTAGCATTAATATTTAGAATTTATTCTTTACCTCAACTTTAATAGCACACCGTCCAATTGCACGCACAGCCTTCCGTACAAAGTCAACATCTACTTCTGTTGCGTATTCCTTCAATTCTGCCAACACCTGCAAGTTGGAATAATTAATATGAGCTAATCAAAAACTGCATGCATCATAAATCAATTTATGTTGGAAGGTAAGTAAAACAGTTTCAAAACTGGATCTATCCTCTTATTGGGATCTTCCATAATCAACAAATTTGCAAATGTAATGATAGTCTCAATGTAATTTGGCACAGCATATAACACACCAATTCTAGTTTGGCCTCCAGATTAAATTTCCGATTAATTTCAAGAAAGTGCCAATTAGCCCAAAAAAGCTGGTTTTAAAAAGCTAAATACTTCGCCTGTTTTGAGACCACTTCATTTTGTCTCAAAGCTGCCCTTCTGACTTCTACAACTTAAAAAGAAACATTTGTGTGCAATTCTGGTCTCTTTCCTATCGGAAAGATGTTGTGAAAGTTGAAAGGGTTCAGAAAAGATTTACAAGGATGTTGCTAGGGTTGGAGGATTTGAGCTATAGGGAGAGGCAGAATAGGCTAGTGCTGTTTTCCCTGGAGCATCGGAGGCTGAGGGGTGACCTTAGAGGTTTATAAAATCATGAGGGGCATGGATAGGATAAACAGACAAAGTCTTTTCCATGGGGTGGGAGAGTCCAGAACTAGAGAACATTGGTTTAGGGTGAGTGGAGAAAGATATAAAAGAGACTTAAGAGGTAATATTTTCACTCAGAGGGTGGTGTGTGTGTATGGAATGAGTTGCCAGAGGAAGTGGTGAAGACTAGTACAATTGCAATGTTTAAAAGGCATCTGGATGGGTATATGAATAGGAAGGATTTGGAGGGATATGGGCTGGGTGCTGGCAGGTGGGACTAGATTGGGTTGGGAAATCTGGTCGGCATGGACGAGTTGGACCGAAGGGTCTGTTTCCGTGCTGTACATTTCTATGACTCTATTTACTCCTCAAACATATTGTGATAAGCAAATTATCGTTAACCTTGACAAGAATCTTATCTTAACTGCCAAGTTCATATAATTTAGAGATCCTAGTGTTTGGTTGCACAAAGATTTTTTCATGAGAAAGAAACTAGTAAATAATACATACAATAACTAGGACCTAATTACTATGGGAAGCGATTGAAAAATTATGCTTCGAGACAAATGGAACTGTCGTCAGCTTGCCATTGCTGTTCGCAAAATGAATTAATTTATTAAAGATTATTGAAATGTCCAATTGTAGCCTAAATATATATAGTTAGTGCAATAAAAGTGTGAATAAATCAGTCACAATAAAATTGACTTCACAAAATAACACGTAGCCTAGATATCATGTCCTTAATCTAATTTTTCTGTGAAATCACTAGATATGGACAAATCTCATCAGAGCAACATAAAAATGAATAATTAATTTGAACGTAATGAATTTTTGCCCATTTCACTGGATGACCCAACAGCCTTGCAATTGAAATCTATATCAATTAATCATTTAACTGTATCTGTTATTTGCTGTCAACTATTTACTGGGAAAATTATTCCAGTGTTCATGACTAACAAAAAGATACACAAAAAATGAAAATACAATCCATAGTTGATGTCGATCAAATGTTTGAAAATAAAACTTTGTGGGTAGGGTGGAGCTCATGTTAGAAAACAGTTCAAACATAGTTTTTTAGCCCAAAGAAATCAGTATTCCAAACACATCCCTTTCTCAACAAGATAAAATCACTGCACATCAGCAAGGTTTCCAACAATTGTAAATAAAACATACCAATCTGAACAACAATCTAGAGTGCAAGCAAAACTGCACCTTCAAGCATTAAAAATCAGTTAAGAATGCTTCATAATTCACGCAATTTGAAAATGAAGCACTGCTAATGTATGACCATGGATTAAAAATAGAGCAGTTTTTCAAGGCTGCTCTTCCATAAAAGAACACAGACATAATGCAAAAGCAAAAGACTGCAGTTGTCTGAAATCTGAAAATATACATGAATGCTAGAAATTCTCAGGTCTGACAGCACGCGTGGCGAGACAAACAAAGCCAACTTGGTCAGTTAACAATGTTTCATCCGACCTCATGGCCATCTAGATTGATAAACTTTTCTCTCTCCAAAAAATGCTGTCAGACACAAGTACTTTCAATATTTTATGATCAACGTAATTTGGACAGTACATTTGAAGTACTGACCTGTGCAATATTGGCTTGAGAAGCCAAGCGAATCATAATGTCCAGTTTTTCCAGTTTCACATAAATTGGATCATTGTATTTTACAAAGAAAACTTTCATTTCATGCTTAAGAATTTCAGGCCTATTTGAAGAAAAACAAGATTTAGTATAAAAGTTACATTTCACTTTGCTCCTAATTCCTGTAACGCTTTAATTCCAGTTTTCAATAAACAAATGTGTGAAGTATGATTATGCATGGTAATTCATACAGAATGAATAGATGACAAAGATATGCCTCACTATGGACAATTATATTTGCACGTGCGTCTAAGTGAGAATCAGTTTACAACAGGACCAGTGAAGTGTGTGGATTTTTCCTAAAGATTCATTGCCATTCATAAAATTTGGTAGCAGATTCAATATGCTGTTATCTGCTGTAACATCTGGCATACTACTTTATTTCACTGTATCATTCCACCATCTCGAATATAATTTTCAAGAAATTATAGTACAGAAGTAAACCATTTGGCCACTGTACTGCAATTATTCATGCAAATATTTCAGATGAATATCACTTCATCAGATTGCACATTAACTCGAAGAGCTGATCAAAATATTTATTGCGATGTTCACAAACTCTGAAAGATTAACCTGTCTTTCCCTGTTGAGATGGAAAACTGATATAGATTTTCAATATTTCAGATTTACAGAATTTACAATTTTGCAAGGAAAATTCACACTGTCTATGCATTCTTCAATATAACCACTTGCATAGCATGCACAAAGTAAACCAAGAATGGTCAGAAATTAGTCACGTACTCAAATTTCAGCTGGAAAATAAGGATTAAACACTTTAGCAGTCAGGAAATAAATCAACTTTAATCTTTTGTTAATATTAGTCTAATTTGTATAATATGCAATTCAGACAGGTTTGCAATCTAGTTGGGGTAAAGTGCCTTCAAAGAATACTAAAGCATGCTTATTTTATGCAAAATTCATTTAAGGTTGAAGAGTAAAATAGGAAATGATATATTCACGATCTGAAATTGGATGGTACTTTACAAAGGAGGATTCAAGATCTTTTTGTTTTGAAATGGTGGGAATAATGAAGGCAGTTTTGAAAAGGAACATTAACCAGGTACTGTTACAATATTTAAAATATACTTGGATGAGAACATGAATCAGAAAGGTTTAGAAGGACACAGGCCAAATGCAGGCACATGGGACTAGTTTAGTTTGGGAAACTTAGTCGACATAGACAATTTGGACTGAAGGGTCTGTTTCCATGCTGTATGATTCTATGACTTTATCTACAATATTAGCTGACTGAGGGCAGGAAAAAAATTTGTACAAATGGAGTCACGCAAGAGCAAGTAGGTTCCCATGAGACAGATGAGGCTGAAAAAAAGAATTACATCTATCGCCAAAGAGATCCTAAAACAATGAATAATTTGGCAGAGTTTTGACCACATTAGTCATGGGCCAGCATTTATTGCACATCCCTATTTTTGTAGAGGGCAGTTAAGAGTCAACCACATTGTTATGAGTCTGGAGTTAAATGTAGGCCAGATCAGGCAGAAAGGCAGTTTCCTTCCCTGAAGGACATGAATGAACCAGACTGGTTTATCTGACAATCGACAATGAATCATTTCATCAATAACTTTGAATTCCAGATGTTACTGACTCAAATTCTAACATCTACTGTGGCAACATTTGAAATGGGTCCCCAGAGTATTACCTGCAACTAAAGATCAGCGATAACACCACTATGCCATTGCCTCCCGTTTCAGGTCTGAATGCACTGGATTTAGGAAGCTCAAATGGGGTAATCATTAGCCCAAGAGGGATTAGAGGTTTTCGATAGAGACATGGACATCAGTAGGCAGCACATTAAGAGAAGTTTGGTTCCCAACTAGAATTTTGAAGAGTAGTGTGCAAGGCAAAGGATGTTGGAATTAGGAAATTTAACTTTGATATCAGTAATATCAGCAATTAGCATCCCCAGTCACAAACAGTATGATTAGATAAAGCATAAAGTTTCTCTTAAACAAATTTATACACTCAGCTGCACCAGTTTAAAATTTTCCATTCTCATGGCAGAAATTTGATTTAGACATGCATAAACAGTAGCAAACAAGTTTACTTGAACTAGCTGGCAAAAATAAACAATGAGTTATTAAAAGTGAATTAATTCCACAGCTTGAGAACTTAATAAATTACTGCAAGTTAACCAACTATGCATAAGCCCATGCAAAATTCATTTAGTTTTATAAAAGAAAAGACAAATGAGAGTTGCATTCATATGAAATCGCCCATGTGTTTAAGACAACCCAAAGCACTTCAGTGAATTATGAAATTAGTTTATTGCACAGTATAATAGAAAAAACTCAATTGCAGCAAACAGTAGTCAGCAAGGTCCATAACATTGCAATCAAATAAATGACTAGCAAATCTGTCTGTTGGTAATACTTAAGGATTGAATACCAGCTAAAAAGCCAGAATTGTTTCCTGATCATTAAAAACAAATGATCTTGTACATCTATCTGGACATGCAGATAAGCTCCTACACAATAAGTTGCATAGTAAAGCATCCCTTTTTGCACTATAGCTATTGCACAAAATATACACTATTATAATTCATGTTTTAGAATGAAACTTAAAAAGCAGAGCTTTTTGATTCATTTGAAAATATTAACACTTAACACCAAAGAACAAAATGATAATTACATCTGGTCAAATGGTAATTTTAAAATAAATGTTGATGCTTTAATTGTTTAAAACATGTGTTCCTAGAAACCTTCATGCCTTATAACACAAATGCTCCGTTACTTCCAAAAACTAAACAGCAAAATATACCTTTTCTGTACAATGAGATTAATGTTTCGGAGGGCAACATATTGAAGCTCTGGTTCTGCAGACAGCAATGTTACAAGTGGGGGTGCCAGTTTCTTCAGCAAAGTGCCATAGTAATCCAAGTCCTTTGACAACATTTCCATGAATTTCATGAGGACTTTTACAGCCGACAGGACAACAGCTGAGTTAGCATGAGATAAACGTGGCGTCACACGTTCGCAGATGCTATCAAACAAGAGATTCTTGTTAAAGTCATGTTTAAATTATCACAATTAACACATTTTGTATATATTCTAATACACAAGAATGAAAGAATGATATTTCACTTGGGCACTAATTTAACTCAATGGAATAAGATGACCAATTACTAGCTGAAAGATGCAGACTGGTGCTTCAACTTCTACTTATTAAAAAGCAAATAAGTTGCACACATTTTCTTCATGCAATTAAAAGGATCAACATTTATAAATACAACTTTTTAACCAATGCATTGTTAAAATTGGAAATATATAAATATTCTAGAAAAAAAGAATAATATGTAATTGTGTCAAAGTAAGAAAATACTTTAATCTGTCAGTTTTACCTTTGAGCCTCCCTGTCATCTTTTGGACTGTAGTTGGCTAAACAATCCAAGATAAATATCTGTCCCCATTCAGTACATTCATTTAAGGCTGTTAAAAGTTTATTGATAGTCTGAGGGTTGAGGTCCAATAAATTGCTATTTGGATGGGACTCTGCAATCTCTGACAGAGCTGCCACAGCATTTGCCACCACCTGCAAATTGAAAGAGTTCAGGGAATTTAGTTAAAAGAGAACTTTCATGTCAAAGTGACTCAAAAAGAAATTACTCCAAACATGTTGTGGGACTCCAACTGGCTATTTAGACCTGGTTTATCATTGTCCGTCATCAGTATATGGTTCAAAATTATTTTGACTAGTTCATTATCGTATGTGGTGAGGGATAAATAGAAATATATAAATTGATCAGAAAAATCAAGCCTATGCTGTTTCTAACAATTTCTTACAAGGACTGAGGATGTCATCTCAAAATAAAAATCCCAAGAATTTTTCAGTTTTAAAAAGGTTGGATCCTGTCATACCTACAAATAAGAAATATCTTCTGTAAACAGTAGTGCACATTGCCTGTAGATATCACACAAACACTATCACACTGTTAAATGAGCATAATCAAAGGCATGGGAAGATTTGATCATAGAATCCCTACAGTGTGGAAACAGGCCACTCAGCCCACTGAGTCCACATCCGACCCCACCAAAAGGGAATCCCGCCCAGCCCTAAACCTCTACCTTATCCTGTATTCCCCATGGCCAACCCACCCCAGTCTGCACATTCCTGGACACTATGGACAATTTAGCACAGCCAATCCACCTAATTTGCACATCTTTGGACTGCAGGAGGAAACCGGAGCACCCAGAGGAAACCCATGCAGATATGGGGAGAATGTCTGTGTCGAGTCTGCACAGTCGCCCCTGGCTGGAATTGACTATGGGTCCCTGGCACTGTGAGGCAGTAGTGCTAATCACTGAGCCACCATGCTGCCCCATTGACTACATTATAGATACAGACTATTGGACAAAAGTGAGGTTTATTTAAAATCCTAACATATGCTTCTATTACTTGGCACTACTGAAAAGCAGGCTGAATGAGACATTAAGTGCCACAATCATGTTGACAGTTCAGCTCATCATTTGGTCACTGAATCCTATTTTATAACTTTGAAAGTGTAAATATTGTTGATAAAAGTGCAACTGATTCATTATGTCCGTTTGGGAAGGAAACATGCTGTCCTTAACTGACTTGACCTTCAGGTGACTACAGTCCTATTTCAATGTGCTTGACTCTTAATGGCCCTCTGAAGCAGCCTAGCAAGCCATTCAGTTGTGTTAAATCACTGAAACGTGGAATGATTAATAAATACCTCCTGGTCAGTACCACCCAAATCCAAAGATTGAATTAAAAAAATGAAAATGTCAAAAAAGATAAATACTTCACTCAAATATAACAAACAAGGATCCAAGAACAACTTGCTTGGAATAGCAAAACTCTTATGGTCAGTCGAGCTGAAAGACTAGGCTCCAGGGAGGCAATTTTATACAAAAGGTTCATGAGAATAAATGAAAATAAGTTTGGAGATGTAGCATTTGTTCATCATCCTACCAGATTTGTCAAGTCAACTTCTATCAGCAGTGATTGAAAAAAAAAACTCTGTTAAACATCAACATTAATTTCAGCCACAGTTGGAAGAGAAACTATAGCAGCTTTCAATCTGCACACAATGGCATACAAGGAACAGATGTTACAGGAGTGATTTAGCCACCAGAACAGAGAAATATTCTTTGCTGTTGACAGGTGAAATGCTCCACATAACCCCTCTCCTTGTAATAACTATTTGCTGCTTGAACTTAAATATCCTATGCAATTCATGACTTTGCCCTTAATCATGTAAACTAAAGTTTTACTGAAATGTATGCACCCAAATGACTTATTAATTCATAGAAATTTTAAAATATGAGCATGACATTTCTTATTGGAAAGGCACCAGCTAGTAGGGATATTGTAGGCATAGTAGGAACTACATATTTTAGGTAGTTGTGAATCTTCCTAATGAGTGCACTGTAAATTCCAATCCTATTGAGCATTATCAGGTTTCTCTCCCCAGCTTTGACATTTACTTTAAAATGTGTGTACAATTCATCACAACATGATCAATGTAACCTAGGCTACTCACACAAGATCAAAAGTCACTAAGATGAGACTTGCTCAGATCTTATAGTCTATGTTGCAATATATTGCTACACCACATTGAGACAATTTATTGATTGCTCACCTTACTGGTAACTAGTTTTGTCTGTGCAAGTGCTGCTTGCTTCAGCAAAATTTGTTCTTTTTCTGGCAAGGTTTCTTCCCTTTTTAGTTCATTCCTTCAGTAACAATTTGCAAGATTAATTTTCTCTTCTTCAATCACTTGTCTCATTTGGTTTTTATGCTATCCTCTCAATCTCCTCCAGTATATACCCTTGAACTTGCTCACCAGCTTTGAAAATAGCTGCATTTTGACATGCTGGTAAAAAAAATTTAAACACCTAACCAGGATTAAAATGTAGCCTATCAAAACTACATTATGATGACCTGCATGTAGAAACTTTTCTGTTTAAAAAACACATTTAATACAGGATAAGACAGCTTCATAAAAAGTCATTCCCCTAAAGCATTCACACGTGAAAGTAGTAGTAATCTATCCACATTTGACACAGACAAGATCATATTGTTTTTCCTCATCCTAATGCATTCAAATTGCAAGAGGTACTGATCCAGCAGTCAAAGGCTTTCAGGTTTGCAACTTTACCAAGGAAAATCTTCTGGTAATGAATCAGTGGCGATTTATTTGATTAAAATAATGATCCACTGATCAATAAAGAAAGCCTGGATAATTAAAAAATGGAATCACTGCAGGAATTAGTGTTGGATGTTATTATAACAGTTTTCAGATTAAACTCATGGTGTTATTCCACAGAATTTTTAAAAAATATAATGCAACTTCAGGCCTCCCTTGTCAGTTTCAGTTGGCAGCTTAACAATATGCTTCATAGAATGGTTGAGAGATCATCTGCACAAAGATCTTTGGCAGG
Source organism: Chiloscyllium plagiosum (assembly GCF_004010195.1). Taxonomy (NCBI): domain Eukaryota; kingdom Metazoa; phylum Chordata; class Chondrichthyes; order Orectolobiformes; family Hemiscylliidae; genus Chiloscyllium; species Chiloscyllium plagiosum. The sequence goes on along the minus strand of NC_057734.1, from coordinate 21,206,304 downwards.
ATGAGAAGCTCAAAAGTGAGGAGGGGGTGGTGTGTTGTGATACTAAGGTGCAGATGGAATCATGCACATCAGTACATCAGCATAGAAACATTTCAAATAGCATTTCTTACGCAAACTTGAATAGCTCAACTCTCAATTACGTTAAATGCTTGATCATCTTCACCTTGATAGTAATCTACATTTAAATATCCTTTTATGCTCTTCAATTTGGCAATGCATCCTTGTCCATTTGTCAATGTTGGTGGACAATTGAACAACTCACGAGAGGAGGCAGCTACATAAATAAGCTAGCCTCAAATAGGTGGTGGCCAAGGCCAAGAGGGCTCAGTACAAAAGATAAATCTGAAGCATTTGCAACAATCTTCAGTTAGACGTGAAAGAACAATCCATCGCCGCCTCTTCCAGAAATCTTCAACATTACTACTGTTAATCTGCAGACATTGCAATTCACTATATGATGTCAAGAAAAGATGAAGACACAGGAGGGGCAAAGGCTATGGGAGCTGACAGCATTCTGTACATATTACTGAAAATATGTACTTCAGAACTTGCCATGCCCCTAACCAAGCTGTTTCAATATACTGGCAAATATTTGATATGAAAAGCTGCCCACACAGGTGCAGTACACAAAAAGCAGGTCAAATGCAATCCAGCCAATTACCACCCCATTAGTACATGTTCGATCTTCAGTAAAGTGATGGGAAGTCATCGAAAGTGCTATCAAGCAGCCTTTGTTCAGCAATAAACTCTTCAATTTGGGTTCCAAGAGGGTATTCAGCTCTTGATCTCACATGGACAAAACAGCTGAAATCCAAAAGTGACACAATGGTGACTATCCGTGACATCAAGTCCACATTTGACACAGTGTGACATCAAGGAGCCATGGCAAATCTAGAGTCAATGGGAATCAGAGAAATCTCTCTCTGCTTGGAATCATGCCTAGCACAAAGGAAGAAGACGACCAGTTATCTCAGCTCCCAGCCATCTCTGCAGTTCCTCAGGGATGCACAGGGGTGAGGGGTTGATCCTAGGACCATCTTCAGCTGCTTCTCTCCATAAGGTCAGAAGTGGTAGCGTTCTCAAATTATTGCACAACATTCTCAATTCCTCAGATACTGATGCAGTCCAAATCTGAATGCAGCAAGACTAGGACAATATCCAATGCAAAAGTAAATTATTGCAGATGTAGAATCTATCCTGAGAACAAAAAGTGCTGGAGATCACAGTGGGTCAGCCATCATCTATGAAGAGAAAGCAAGCTAACGTTGAGTCTAAGTGACACTTCAGAGCTTAAGTGAAGAGTAGAGGGTGTGGGGGTTGCACTGCTCGGGGAGAAGGAATGTTGATAGTTTAGATTCAGTGACCAATATCACTCAATCTGAACTATCAACACCCTTTCTCTACCAGAATCCAAGCCCCACCCCCTTCCTCACTCCTGCATAAATGCTGTCCTCTCCACACTTCAGCTAAGCTAGAGTCGTCAGAGTCATCTAGACTCGAAACATTAGTTAGCTTTCTCTCCATGGAGAATGTGAGGTCTGCAGATGCTGGAGATCAGAGATGGAAATGTGTTGCTGGAAAAGCGCAGCAGGTCAGGCAGCATCTAGGGAACAGGAGAATCGACGTTTCGGGCATTAGCCCTTCTTCAGGAATGAGGAAACAAGCGAACGAGGGCATAGATAACACTACAGACAGGAGTGATATCCAGGAAACATGGTGGATAATAATAGTAAGGAAATCGGCGAAGTAGGATGTAAAAAACAACGAAGATTAGATCAGATGCTGCCATGGCCACCAGATAACAAGTGCTGCATGTAGAAAGACCACATTTGCCCCGTGCTAAGATTATAATCACCACGAGGCTAACTGTAAGAGGGAAAAAGGACAAGTTGAAGATACTGATCAAACATTCTCCGTGCCTGAGCTGTGGTTGTAAGTAATGGCACAGACATAATTGTTGTTCCATCCATATGAAGTTCAGAAAATCTGAACCACAGCAACAAAATATCTCTGAAATAAATCATTTGCACTCTTCGAAGACATAGTAAAGATCATGAGCAAAGGATTTCTCACAGAAGCATAGTCATGTTCTCAATTGTTTTGGGAGGGGAACAGTAGTGGATGATTTTACCTGTTTTATAGGTTACTCAGACTTCCCATAAGACGACAGTATCCAAACAAAGACATCTGGGATCTACAAAACCAAGAACGGCAGACACCGGACATGGACACTGATTGCAGTATTTCTGTATTCGATTTCAGAGTCTCCATAACTCAGATTACTTAGGGCACTACATATCCACACAATATAAAAGACCATCGAATCACTCCACAGTGTACAAGAATGGACGAACAAATCATCGAGATAATCCCTATATCGTGCAGCATTGTAAATCCTGACATTCTGAACTATGAAGATATTCAGGAGTGAATCCAATAGCTGGGTACAGAGAAGCCAGTGAATCCAATCACCATACAACCAGTTGGATTCCCACCGCAACCATACGAACTTCAACACCCACCTGTCCAAGACTGTATACCACAGCTCCCAACGAAATAAAAGCTGAATCCATGCAGCATTGTTCAATGCAACTTTTTGGTTTAGAAATCAGACTCTGTATTTTGGATTAAGCAAGGCTTTCTGTCTGATGTTCAGGCTCACATTCCCAAGCTCTTCTTCTGGACCCTTTTCTTGTGAACAGAGATCAAACTTCCCACTGAGCAAATACATGAAACCATCTCGATCAGAAGCAACCTGGATGGTCTCATCATTGTTCACAGTGTAGTTGTCAGGCCCAACTTCAAGTGTCTGCATCGCCCTTTTCGAGAGACCAAAGCAGAATAAAGAAGATTATACTCAATGATAAACCACAACATTTACACCTGTATTTCGTATTTGGAACATAAATATCAAATTGGCTTCTAAATCAGCCAGGAATCCAGCGACTGAATTGACTCATATTCAGATACTTCTGAACAATTATCATTTGTCATTTCTCTCTTTATCTTTATCTTTCATTCCCTCTTGTTCTCCCCATCCCCCTCACTGGCAGCCTCTCCCTTTGTCTCTTTCGTTCTATGCGTATTTGCTTCTATCCCTTTCTGCTATTCTCTCCTCTTCGCTCTCTTTTTTTGTTTTCTTTCTTATTGGAAGCCTCTCAATTTCTCGCTCACTCTTTCCTTTTATCATTGTCTTCTCTCTCTCTTTGCTCTCTCTGCCCTTTTACTCCCGCAGCGCGCACTCTTCACACTCTCCCTCCTGCCACCCCAGTCTGGAATTGCCCTGCCTCCCCCATTCAAACTTTTGCAACCAACAAGTTTATAGCTCCCCCCAAAAAAATTGTACACTAACCTTTTCACACACTTATTTGTGCCCGTCCTTCCTTCCACACCAGACAGCATCCAGGTCTATCGAATCTGTGATCCACATGATTTATGACCCTCAAGTATCAGAACATAGAAAAGTACAGCACAGTACAGGCCGTTCGGCCCTCGATGTCGTGCCAACCTGTGAAACAGGATTGAAGCCCATCGAACCTGCACTATTCCATATTCATCCATATGTTTTAGTCAATGACCATTTAAGTGCCCTTAACGTTAGGCGAGTCTACTAGTATTGCATGCAGGGTGTTCCACGCCCTTACTACTCTCTGAGTAAAGAGACTACCTCTGACATCTGGCCTATATGTTTCATCCCTCAATTTAAAGCTATGTCTGCTTGTGCTAACGATCACCATTCGAGGAAAAAGGCTCTCACAGTCCACACTATCTAATCCCCGATCAGCTTATATATGTCTATTAAGTAACCTCTTAACCTTCTTCTCACGAATGCAAACAGCCTCAAATCCCTTAACCTGTCCCCATGAAACCTTCTTTCCATATCAGTCAGCATCAAGGTATATCTCCTCTGTACCATTTCCACGGCTGCTATGTCCTTCCTATAATACAACGACCAGATCTGCATAAAATCCTCCAAGTGCGGCCGCACGAGATCTTTGTACAGCTGCAACATGATGTCATTGGTCTGAAACTCAATCCCCTTACCAATAAAATCTAAAACACTGTACACCTTCTTAACAACCCTATCTACCTGGGTGGCAACTTTCAGGGATCTATGTCCATGGATACCAAGATCTCTCTGTTCATCTACACTAGCCCAGTAAGCTGCATTCCTGTTACTCCTTCCAAAATGAATCGCCTCCATTTGCCACCTCTCAGCCAAGCTCTGCAGTTTATCTATGTTCCTCTGTCACGAGCAACATCCTTCTGCACTGTCCACAACTCCACCGACCTTAGTGTCATCTGCAAATTTACTAACCCATTTTTCTACGCCCTCATCCAGTTCATTTTTAAGGATGACAAACAGCAGTAGCTCTAAAACTGATCCTTGCGGTACACCACTAGTAACTGAAATGCAGGATGATAGTTTCCCATCAACCACCACCCTCTGTCTTCTTTCAGCTAGCCAATTTCTGATTCAAACCACCAAATCACCCAAAATGCCAAGCCTCTGTATTTTCTAATAGCCTACTGTGGGGAACCTTATCAAATGC
>NC_057734.1:21173750-21201352 GCF_004010195.1 Chiloscyllium plagiosum | reverse complement strand
TCCCGACCTCTCCGCCCCCACCCCCGTCTGACCTATCACCCTCACCTTGACCTCTTTCCATCTATCACATTTCCGACGCCCCTCCCCCAAGTCCCTCCTCCCTATCTTTTATCTTAGCCTGTTGGACCAACTTTCCTCATTCCTGAAGAAGGGCTAATGCCCAAAACGTCGATTTTTCTTTCTCTCCATGGATACTACCTGACCCACAGATTTCTAGCACTTTTTGTTCTTATGACAATATCCAAGTTCGGAGTGACGTGATATTCATGCAACACAGGTCCCAGGCAATGACTCTCTCCATCAAGAGAGAATATAACCATCATCACTTGACATTCAATGGCATTACCATCGCTAAAAGCCTCACTATTAACATGCTGGGGGGATTAATCAGCAACAGAACTGGACTCGCCATACAAGTGCTGTACCTACAAGAGCAGATCAGAGGCTGGAACTTCTGAAGTATCACATTTCCCATTTCCTGAACCCACCATCCACAAGGTACAAGTCAAGAATGTGATGGAACACTCCCCACTTGCCTGAATGAGTGCTGCTCCAATACTCAAGACATTAGACACCACCCAGCGCAAAGTATGCTGCTTGATTGGCACAAATCCACGAACATTCACTCCCTCCACCACCTACACTCCATAGGAGCAGTTTACATCATCCACAATATGGGACTTCAGAAATTCACCAAGGTTTCATTGACAGCACCTTCCAAACCTACGACCACTACTATCTAGATGGAAAAGGACATCAGATACACAGGAACACCACTACCAGCAATGGCTCACCATCCTGACTTGGTTGATCAGTGTTGGTGAATCAAAGTCCTAGAATCCTTCCCTAATAGTACAGTGGGTCTACTGACAGCAAATAGACCGCAGTGGTTCAAGGCGGCAAAACTCACTACTTTCTCAAGGACAACCAGGGATGCCCACATTCTTGAATGTGTTTTTTAAAAGCGTTAGGTATGGGCAATAAATGCTGGCCCAGCCAGTGACGCGCTCATTATATATCCAAATTTAAAAGATTCGGATTTTACACTTTAATCAAAACAGAACTGGAAGCTCTCACTGTATAAAACTGTTGTGCAGCTAATGTTTCTGAACTACTGAAGCAGTTGCCAACAATGTTTCATAGTTTAGATGGTGCATTAACATACTGTCATCAGACACACATCAAGATAAGCTACATCAGCAAATTGCAAGATGCCCTTGAACTCAACTGTCATTGGAACAACAAAAGGAAGCATTGCCTCCATATACAATTAAAGTATTTCAAATGAGCAGAAAGCATTTCATTTGCAATGAATCACCAGCTCACAATGTTATATTACTTAAGGATTACTTCACTGATATTACTTCACTGATAGGTTTAACACAAATAACTAAAATGGCAGTTAGTTATCAGATAGGATGGTGTTCCATAACATCTGAGCATAACATGTGAATCACTAAATTTGTATGCAAACAAAAGATAAGTTAGCATAATCAATTAGAATTTGCAATTCAGAAATAGTATTAGTATGGTCTAAATGTTACTTGCTATTTATCAGCCCAGGCCAGAATTGTTGTTCAGATCTAGTTGCATGCAGGCACAGACGAGTTCAGTATCTAAGGCATCACAAAAAGAATTAAACATTTGAATCATGAGCAATCATAAAAAACATTCGAGGTGGCACGGTGGCTCACAGCACCAGGGATCTGGGCTCCCTTCAAGCCTCAGGCAACTGTCTGTGTGGAGTTTGCACATTCTCCCCGTATCTGTGTGGGTTTCCTCTGGCTGCTCTAGTCTCCTCCGGCTGCTCTAGTCTCCTCCCAGTCAAAGGATGTACAGATTTGGTGGACTGGCTATGCTAAATTGCCCATAGTGTCCAGGGATGAACAAACTACATTGATTAGCCATGAAAAGTGCAGGGTTACAGGGATAGGGTGGGCCAGTGAGGGATGTTCTTCGGAGGGTCATTGAACACGCGATGGGTCGATTCACCTGCTTTCACATGGTAAGGATTCTATGAACAACCTGTATGACCTTATGCGGAGTTAAGATCATTGATGAAACAGCTGTCAAGATGGCTTTAAACAGTATAAGGAGAAACCCCTTGAGCTGAATTGATTGGCAAAGGGGGGAAAAAAGGGCCTATACCAGATTCTATCCTAATGTTATGAGTTAGATTGGTTGAAGACCGTGAAGTGATGTGAAGTCAACCAAGACGGTTCATTTGACACTTCCGGTTGAGGGTAGTTACAAATACTTCATACTTATCTTTTTCAAGGAAGTTCACAGCTCTGCCATCAATGAGGCTGGAGATGTTTATGAAACCTCCTCTTCCAGTTACATAATTTAATTGTTCAACAATTGTCCAGGTATGGCATAACTGCAAAGCTTTGATTTGCTCTGACTGTTTTCAGGTTGCTTAGCTCAATCATTGTTTCTCAAAGTTCTTAACATGCAAGTAGACCTATGATAGTTTCATTAAATTGGCGCTTCAGTTTTAGTATGCTTGGTGCTGCTCCTGACTTGCATTCCTTCACTCTTCGCTGAAGCAGAGTTGGTTCCCTGACTTGATGGCAATGGAAGAGTGAGTGATATGCCAGATTATGAGTGGAACAGAATTCAACTGCTGATTGTCTCACATTCATTTATTTATGTTTTCAGGTATAAGATCGATTCTGAATCTATCTGCTTTAGCATGATAGATTTAGTAGTACAAAAGGATCACTTAGCTCAGTTTGCTAGATGGCTAGCATTTGGATAAAACTAATGCCAGTAAAAATCTAGCTGAGGTGAACCCAGGTCTGCTTCAACATCCTACTCATTACATTAAAACAAACTTTGCCATGGTTCAGCATGTAATTGTCAAGGAATACCTTTGTAGCAATAACTCATGATAATGATTGTTGCACAACATAAAATAGAATGTCCTAAGTGTGAAAACAGGATTCTGCCTTACTAAAGACCATGTGGCCTTTGTTCCTACATATCCTGTCATAGATCAGTGAAGTCATGACAGGCAGTTTGTAGAGAATGAGGCAAAACAAGATTTCCCTACGCTGGTTCTTTAATAGCTTTGTCCTAAGTGCTACGCTATCAAGCCACTCCTGGGAATGGACACTGAAGGCCTATTCAAGGCACATTATTTTGCCTTTGTTACCCTGAATACTGCTTCCAATCTGTTTTCAGATAACAGATTAATTCTGGTTATCAGTCGAGAGAGCGTAGTTCACAATAGGTTTTCCTTGCCTATATCTGATCTGATGCTATGAAATGTCATGAGGTCTGAAGTCCAGATCCACTCCCTCCTAACTATATATAAGGCCGCCTGGATAGTGACTGAATATAATAGCAGAAAGTGACGACTGCAGATGCTGGAGCTCAGAGTCGTGAGTGTAGTGCTGGAAAAGTTTAGGTCAGGTAGCATCCGAGGAACTGATTCCTGAAGAAGGGCTTACGCCCAAAACATCGATTCTCCTGTTCCTCGGATGCTGCCTATCCTGCTGTGCTTTTCCAGCACTAAATGTAATAGTCACAGAATCACACCTATTGTCAGCTGTTGCATTACTAGTTTATGGAACAACTCTCCCAATTTTGGCAAAGTCCGAGAGTTAACGGAGTCAATTTTACAAAATCTGTTCATCTGGGTGCACCTTTCTCTTATTTGGTGTCAAGATCAATAAAAAGTGGTCAGCTAGGTTTTATTCTTATGTATTTTTCATATGGCTTTCCTCAGCCACTTCAGAGGGCAATCAGGTCAGCCACACTGCTGTAGGTCTGAGTCATATGTAGGTTAAATCAGGTAAGGATTCCACAGTGAGCAACAGTAAAGCTGTCTCATAACTTTAATGGTCCCTATTACATATCAGCTCTGCATCCCAAATGTATTTAATTAATTGAATTTGAATTCCCCAATTGTCATTTGTATAAATTTTCTGGATAATTGTACTAAAATTATCTTCGCAATTTTGATGTTCACAGCCTAGCAATTGCATTTTGAACATTTATTTTCCACGTTCTCGTAGGACAAGTTGCATACTATCTTAGACTGCGTCATCACTTAATTCTGTAGCAGCACCTTGTAGTAGATAGCAAAAACAAACTCTATTTAGTACTGGAATTCTCTTATAAGCTCCTTTATGCCAAGTTAGATGGCATTACAAGATAAAATAGGCTGCTCCACTGCAGTGCGGAGTGTAGGAAAGTAACATTTCCTTAGAGAGCAAATGGTAAGAGAACAAATTCCTGCTCATGCTGTCTTAGCAATCCACATACATCAGTAGATATAATACATAAAACAAAGATTTGTCATATGCAGTTGTTCTCTTTTGAATTAATTCTTCAAGTTAATAAAATAGGTTTTGAGACAGTAGATCAAAATGGGCAAGATAATCTTAGTTAAGCTAATTGAACAAGTTGAATGTTCATTATGAAATGAGAAATCAGCTCAAGAAATTATTCTTTGTACTGAAATTCATTAAAGATCTACCATTTCAAGTTGTTTTTGAAGTCTTTCAAGTTAATGGATTTAAATACTTCAGCTTGGGTGGTCATGTGGAGTTACTGACTCTCAGGAAAAGTGGTCAGCAACTAAATATATAGTAGTTTGAATGATGATAAATTGCCAGCTTCCATACTTCAGTACCCATTATTACTGGCAGGAAAGGAAAAAGGTGAACAGAACTGGTGAAGAACAATCACATTTAAAGAATAAAACATCTTCCCCATCCAGCAATCCTTGCTATTTTCATTTTCACTGTGAGTGATAAGGTAGCTCTGGAATGAGATGTCAGATGTGCCTGCCATCATTATTCCTCTCTGCATTACTTTTAAAAATTACCTCAAGAAGGAAAGTACCAATGTTTGCTCTGCACCCACTCACCCTGCTGAAACTAGTAATTCTGTAAACTACCAGAGCTTTAAGGTCGTATGTTTTGAACAGAGATGAGGAGGAATTTCTTCTCAAAGTAGTCAATCTGTGAGATTCTTTATTGCAGACAGCTCTTGAGATGGGTCAGTAAGTATACTCAAGGTTGAAAAAGATATATTTCTTTATAACTCATGATTCTATTACTGATTAGAGAGATCAGAGAGAAATGTCAGATTGAGGATTATCACATTAGCCATAATCTCATTAAATGGTGGAACAAACTCAATGGGTTGAACAGCTTATTTCTGATCCATCTGATGGCTTTAGAAGATGGAACTATGAGTCATTAATTTAGCATATTTTAACTAACTACCTAGAATAAACCAAGAGCTGCATAGTTACAACTGCTTTTGGAGTCAAAGTCCAAGTCAATACTTATTTAAAATCAGACAGCTTGAACAAAATTAAATATCAGGTAAAACGAAAAGTTTTTTGAAATTACTAATTGTTAGTACTGTATAGAGTATTTCTAGAAATGAACACATTGTCCAAGGTTTTCATCTTGCACCCAACAGGACGATTCACAAGAAATGCAAAGGGAAAACAACATTTATATTGAGAGAGGAGGATGCTGATTCGTTGGCAAGTGATTTCTGATTGGCATCGGCACTGGCATGGAAAATGTGCCTGTATATGAAAACTTTTAAACTCTGACTGATCAAGGTGTTGCCCTGAAAACTGAACGAGAGAATGGCTGTCACTTGTTTTGCGGAGTTGAAACAGGGTGCTGTGTGTACAATCTTTCTATCTGCAAAAGTATAGGGCCCTACGTGGCAGTATATATAGTTTCCAGAATGCGCAAGTGCACCACATTGCGAGCCTAATCGACAATCTTCAGTTATTTGTCAGTGTAATTCTTTGCATACTTATGGTTATTTAGCGACTGCTGCCAATCACAGAATCGCAACTAATGTTGAACTCTCCGCTGAGTTTTCCAAGCATGAGCTGGTTAGATATAGTCAGTACTTTGCCTGTTTGAACAGCCAAAAGAATTTGCTGTTCGACACTATCCACAGTATTCAGGATGTGCAGACACATGGACACTAAAACTCAGCTCATTTACGACTTTGTTTCATAGGCAGAATGTCTTTTTGGCTTGACAGTATCATCCTGCTCATGGTTTGGTGGTTAACAGTCAATCATCTATGGGTTCATTTTCCACAGCAATGCCTCTATCAATCCAAGTCGATTTGCCACCAGAATGTTCCTCTCATACAGTTTAAATGTTGCTTTCTCATTACATTGATATTGCTTGCAAATTGACCTGAAGGCTAGATAATAAACTTTGACAAAGTTATATTGTTAAAAATACTGTAATTCATCAAACAGAAATATTGCCCTTGAAAACCATCTTTCTCCACAAGGGAATGAACATTCATTTATATAAAGCATCCACATCCCCTTCAGACACTCCAATTGCTTTGTAGGTAATGAATTTATTTTGAATCCAGTCCAGATAAGTAGACAAATATGACAGCAAAGCTGAATTTGTAAAAGCCCTACAAGCAGCAAGAAAAAGGATCAGTTAAGCTACTAATAAATTATTATTAACTACTAAGTTAAGATAATAACTTGAGAAGCATGCTAGGTTAAACACAAGGACAACAGCTCTTTTTTTGAATAGTGTAATAAACTAATCTGTACAAGCTGACAGATCCTTAGCGTATGCATCACTCATTTTTGACTGTGAAATTAGGTCCTCAATAGTACACCAAAGTTGGTTACTTAGATTTTATAGATCAATGGTGCTGGAAGAGCACAGCAATTCAGGCAGCATCGAGGAGGATTTTGCTGAAGCTCCTCGATGCTGCCTGAATTGCTGTGCTCTTCCAGCACCATTGATCCAGAATCTGGTTTCCAGTATCTGCAGTCATTGTTTTTACTTAGATTTTATGGTCAAGTTCCAAGTCATTAAGCGCATCTTGAACTTACAAATACATACCTATACATTATCAACAAGTGCACAACTGATCACTTAGAAACTTTAATAATTTTTTTTAAAATATCAAACTTTTCCCCTCAATATCATGCCAAGGAATAAAGTTTCCAGTGAAGAGAACTCTAATGCACTAATCAAAAGAATCACCTCCAACTTGCAAACACAAGATCAGATCTGCATTGCCTTGTGCCTTTGGTGTTATATCAGCTACTGATCTTACAAAATAAGCAACTGGCTTTTATTAACCAATAGCATGAAAAGTCGTGAGGGGGGGAAACTGTAGAACCAATAAATTATAAATATTACAGGGCTCCACACTGACACCCACATGGAACAATTTGGAAAAATTTACTGCTGCAGGTCCATTGCAATATTTGAAAGTGTTGGCAATTATCCAAATGTTTGAGATATTCATAACAAAAAGACTACCAAATTACATGACCAGGCCTGCAGAATGAACATAAACACATCAACCTACAAAATAATATACAACAGCTGCTAGAAAACTGGAAAAATAAATGCAGTAATAGTCGCAGTAAATATAAAGAAAGGAGTAAAACATTAAGATTACAAGTACAATTTTTCAGTAGAGCTGAATGAACAGTACTCAAAACATTAACATACCTTTCTTACCAATCCTCCCTTTCTTATAAATCCTATCTGCCCTGGTGAGCGCTACCTGTGTTTTCTGACTTTAGGAAAGTAACCTTTTGTTTTAATAAAAGATCTCCATACTTCTATCAAAAGAAGTTCACAGAATTCAGCTACAGGTCAGATTATTCAACAATATTTTTTTTACCTTTACCACTTCAATAGAATGTTTTATATTAATGTTGACAGATACAATGGGAGCAGGTTTAATACTCTGTTTACCATTGGATTGGAATCCGATATCAAGTCCTTGAGAGTGTCCAGAAATCCCTGATCTTCAACGAGCTGTGCATTGATATCATGTAGTTTAGCTACACAAACAGCAGCAGTCTTTCGTACATAGGGATCTTCATCCTTCAGACATTTTCGCAGGGGCTCGCACAAGTACTCAGTGATCTTATCTACACGGATACAGCCCATGGTTCTCACCGCCAGCGCTCTAATAAGTGGATTGGGATCTTCGCAGTCCTGAAATTTGAACATCAAATCACACTCAATCACAGCCTTAAACAGGGAAGAGTATCCATTCCTAATTTCAGTTATGCAGAATGTCACATTTTGGGATATCATACACTAAGATTAAGAGGGGAATGAAAATACTTTCGTTTACTTTTTTTTAAAAATTAACATACTTATTGAACTGAGTTGATGACTTGTAGCTAGCACAGTTAATTTTTTTTTACCCACATAACCACAAAGTCCCAGATATGAGCAGAATTAGTTAATCTGAATTGAATAATCAGGCACTAAAGTAAAGCAAATCCCTACTTTCAGTTATGATCTAACAACTCAAATCGAAAAGATGCATATTTAATACATGCTTTACCCATAAATGACATTTGGCAAATTAGTGGAAGTTGTTTAGTGCTTGGAAACAGTATGCACCATTATATAATGCTTTTGGAACAGCAGCAGCAAAAGGAGAAAAATCAGAAAGCAACTTGCTAGTTATCAACCCGTTATGGAAAAAAAAATTATTTTTAACAACTGTACTAATAAATGAACCTCAAGAATATGAACATCCTTACTACATTTTTTCATTTGGCGGCTTATTGTCACAGACAATTTATCAAAGAAATGTTCTAACTACTCAAAAGAAACACCAAGGATCAATATCCAAGAGGTAAATGAATCTGTACAATCATTGTTTATAACATCTTCCTGTGGAAAATAAGTACTAGGGACTTATAGACCACTTGGGAAAAAAATATAAGATTGAGAGATTCATCAAAAAGACAGTCTGATGACTTTCAACACTCAACATTACAATTATTAGAGATATAGAAATATTATAGATCTAATAGCATTATCTTAATATTTAATTTCAATGCTTGAATAAAAAATTAAATATCAAGTATTACAAAATATAAACAAATCTATATTTTCTAGTTTTGCTTGATAAAGCATCAAGATCATTTTGATTTCTGCAATCTACTAAATTATATAGGATTACAGTGGTTTACAATAATTCTTAACAGTAGAAATCAAGAAAAGGCAAGTTAACATACACGTAACGTACATTGAACACTGTAGGAAGCTTATGGATTTTAAATAGATAAATGGACAACTGAACCATATATTCTAATTTCAATATGATCTGTTACAGCTTTAAAAGAGTATCTAGGCAACAACAAAATTCTTAGAAATGTCAAACAGAACGTAAACAGAATGAAGCCTCCTTCGGTTTAGCCCAGTAATTTAGATTATGACTCAGGCATTAACAACACAGCAGTGCACAATTTCCTATTTCTATGTTAGCCATCCTGGGTAGAGTGTGACAATGAACTGGTGCTGAATTATAGTTTACCTTGCAAAAGAACGAACTTGAGTAGTACTATCGTATTTTTTAAAATGCCTAACAACCTTTCATCAGGTGTTTTAATTTTGAAGTTCAGTTGCTGTTGTTGAAGGGAAAAACATTGCACATTTTTTTGCATGCAGTAGGATCTCAACAACAGCAAAGAAAAACAGCCTACTTTGCTGAGAATATTAGTTCACCATTAGGAGTCTTCATTCTAAAATGCAGATTTTAAAGAACAGGATGAAAAATAGATAAATTACTGGTCAGATTTACTGCTTTAGAGGCTTGGGGATTGGATGGTGTTGCCAATTACTAAACAGCATAATTTTATTCAAATAGCACTGGCTGAAGGCAAAATGCTGACCCATTACTCAAAACTTCTAGTTCTTCAAATAGTGCCATTGGATCATTAACATTTATCTGATCCACCAGTACAAGCACACAGTTTTAACATACAGAATGATTTAAAGCAGTGAGGTACTTTAATTGGACAATAATCTAAAACCTTCTGTTTCCAAGACAAGAATCCATCTAACTGAATCACATACACAATGTGCATGGATACATGTTCACTGGAAACTGGGTTGGGACATTTACAGACAATAATGAAAAAAAATTCACTTTATGATTGTGATTGTTTTGGAACACAACCCAGAGATGAACAGAAATATCATTAATCCATAAGCAACCCAGTCCCTCACCTATCGCCACTTCCACCTGGACGTCTCTCAATCTGAGAAACTAGCTTTAAATTTAGTTAAGACATTGGCTTGTCATCAGTAAGACTTTTTGTTTAAATATACAGTACAGGCTTTAACAGATAAAAGTGCTAAATTAGATTGCTGATAAAACTACTGTTTTAAAGAGCTGCAGATTAGGTGTTGCAATTAATTAGTGGACTGTCCACTTACGTTTGGGATCCACATTTAAACATTATCAGGATTACACCTCTGTACTGCACAAATTCAATGAAGCTTTGTACACAGATCTGTTAAAAATTCTGAAACAATTTATCAAAATATATACCTTAACGAAAGTGTTGACTGCCATAATTGCCATATCAGGTTGACTCTTGGCATAGTTCATTAGATAAAGATACACCAGCTTCTTAAGCTCCAGATTGTCTGTCTGCATGCAGTTAACAACATCAGGAAAGAGGGCGCTATAATGCAAGAAAGTACAAATAACTGGAACATCCTGACAAATTACAGAAATTCATACTTAAAATTGAATTAATGCATCTGCATTATAACTTGAGTCACATGAATACATTTCTCAAATATTCACCACAGAATTAGCAGGGCAATAACTAAACAGAGAACCAATTTAAAAATTTTGTTATAAAAATTATTTCACTTTTCAAAATTTAGATTCCAAACCCATAAAAGATGTCAATTGTTTTTCTGTTACCTTCAATACCAGAAAATGTACACTTAATTGTTCAACAAAAGGTTCTCTCAACAAAACCAAACATTTTAAAAGCAAACAAAATGTTCAGGATACACTAATAGAATTTTCACTTGCCATTGAGAAAAAGTCTCAAGCTTCACCGCATGATTCCATGTCTTGGAAACCTGCCTGACAGTGTATATTGTGTGTTTTATGTTATTGCACATAATTACAGCTCTTATGACAATTCTAACTAGTATTTTTAATTTTTAAATTCATATTAAATTTCAAGTAAAATTGTTGTTAGAAGCTCAGAAATAACTTGCACAATACTTTTTCTAACACTGAAGAGAATTAAAGAATAAAAGCACCTTTTGAGAGGTGCACAACCTATAACAGATTTTGCCCAATAAAATACTCTACATAGTCAATATGGATCTGAAAAGCTTAATTTATAATTACTGTTTTTCTATCCTGCTTGCCAAAGATGGACAAGTTCACATTTTGCCTCATTGTACTCCATTTGCCAATCTACTTAGTCAGCCA
The DNA here is from genome assembly GCF_004010195.1 of Chiloscyllium plagiosum. Classification (NCBI taxonomy): domain Eukaryota; kingdom Metazoa; phylum Chordata; class Chondrichthyes; order Orectolobiformes; family Hemiscylliidae; genus Chiloscyllium; species Chiloscyllium plagiosum. The sequence goes on along the minus strand of NC_057734.1, from coordinate 21,190,099 downwards.
ATCTAAATTTCTTTGTAAACTTTTTATCCTCCTTACAATTTACTTTTCTACCTATCTTCATGCAATCAGTAAATTTACCAAGCAAACATTTGGTCCCTTTTTCCAAGTAATTTATATAGATAAGGCACATAAATAAGCATACAACTGGTGACACGACTTGCCAACCTGAAAGTGACCCATTTATCACTTCTTCCTGCTCCTCTGCCCATGGTAATGTTACCCCTTATACCACATGCTCTTATTCTGAATATTATGATGTGGCACTTCATCAAGCTCTTTTTGAAAATTTAAATACACCACACCCGTGCAGAGTTTTGGTCTCCTCATTTGTGACTGGCAGGGTCAGGGTGCAGAGGAGGTTTACCAGGTTGATTCCGGAATTGAGGGGGTTGGCTTATGAGGAGAGATTGAGTAGACTAGGACTTTACACATTGGAATTTAGAAGAACGAAGGGGGATTTTATAGAAATTTATGTAAATTTATGAAGGGAACAGATGAGATAGAAGCAGGGAGATTGTTTCCATTAGCAGGTAAAACTAGGTCGAGAGGGCATAGCCTCAAAATAAAGAGGAGCAGATTTAAGACTAAGTTGAATAACCTCTTGACCCAAAGGGTTCCACTTTGCCCACTTTCACTCGTTAAGTCCTCAAAAGGACCCAAATAAACTCAAATAAGATTATACTGACTCAACTTAATTGCATTCAATTTTAAGGGCTGTGCTATAAACACCTTAATGATAGATTTTAGCATTTACCCTGAGAGGGATGTTGGCTTGTGTTACATTTGTCTTCTTTTTATGAATACAGGAGTACATTCATTATTTTGCAATCTGATGGGACTTATCCAGTATAAGGGGAGTTCAAGAAAATTAAAATTAATGCATGCACCATTTCTCAAACCACTTCTTTTATAACCTTTGAATGAAACCCATCATGGCTGATAATTTGTCAGCCTAGTGAGCTATTTACCTTAATTATCTGATTGTTTTAAATTGTTTCCATTCTGCTTATTTTGCATTTACCAACAATATTGAGACTTAGGAATTTTTCTACGTCATTTGATATCTTATAAACACCCAAGGTTCCTCTCAGACATCTTTCAAGGTCAAACAGTAGTTTTTCTTTCAAATCTTTCAACAAAACTCAATGTAAAACTGTCCATTGTACTTGAGTGTGAAATTATTCATGCAGCTCACGATGTGGCTTTCACAGATCATTGTACAGCTCAGTCAAATACCCTCTAAAATGTTCTCTCCCTAATCTATAACAATAATAGTTGGTGTCTATCTCAATTTTATGATTGGTCAGTGGTTTGATTTTGTGAGTACAGCCTAGCCCATGTGCCATGGATACTTGCCCCCATCTCTTTGTTCACCTGCTCTCAAGTGTGGCCAATCTCCAGTCCTGGTTACTTGGCTTTGAATTGTGCAAATCCCTGACTTTAATCTTTCACTAATCTGTGACGTCAGGTACTGGTCTTTAGATATTTAATTCCCCAGTCAAACTGACTCTCTATTCCCCAATCTTCAACATATTCAATTCACTCTACGTGATATTAATAAACAGCTGAAGACATTGGATGTGGCAAAACCTACAGACCATGACAATATTTTGGCAATAGTACATAAGAACTGTGCTTCAAAACAAGCTGGGTCCAATACCAAACCATTATAGCACAATTACAATCCTTACATCTACCCAATGTGGAAAACTGCCCAGGTATGTTCTGCACACCACAGCCAGGACAAAACCAACTTAGCCAATTACTACCCTCCATCAACTCTTGCCAAGAGAAAAGTGACGGAAGACATCATCAACTGCGTTATCAAGTAGCGCTCAAAAGAATAACTGCTCATTGACAATCAGTTTGAGATCCAGAGCCACTTAACTGCTGACCTTATTAGTCTTGGTAAAAATATGGACAAAAGAACTTAATTCCAGAGGTTAGACAAGAAATATTGCCTTTGACATCAAAGCAGCATTCAACCAGGTATGGCATCAGGGAGATTTAGCAAAACCTAGAATCAAAGGGGATTGCAGGAAATCTCTCCACCTAGCACAAAGCAAGATTGCTGTGGTTATTAGCATTGTGCCTGCATTATTTTTATTTTCCTGGACTCTAACTCCCTCTTAGTTCAAATCCTTGTTACTTCCCTATTCAACTGTTTTGACAAGACATTAAGGCCCTTTATGCTTAAATGTTTCTAACAAGCTCTTCAACAGTTGAGAATACAAATCTAATATGGACTGATGCAACTAAAACATCTCACCAATATCATGAAACAGAAATTAAATTAAATTTATTGTACGGACTGCCATCAGATATATAGAACATGTCTAACAGTCACACATTACAGCAACTATAGCTATCATTTGCTTTGGATCACTAAAAAAATACAACTTAATTTTTAAAATTCTAAAAAAAGTTAGCATATCCAGTTTAAAAATGTCTAGTTTGTTTTTAATCACACCATAACACGGACACTTGCAAAATTTGAATGAACACAATACTGTTGCTACAAAGTACAAAATTTAGCATGAATACTCCATATGTTGGCAAGAAAATCAGTGAGCCTTTTAGATATTATGTAAAGATTTCAATTACAGAATTACTGCAATTTTCTCCCATTCAATTTTACAATGAAGGATTATTGATATTGTACATACCTGACATCTTTCCCAACAGTCATTGAAGCAATCACCTTCTTCACGGCTTCTTTCTTCTTTTCTTTCTTGTCACTGTTGAGCTCGGCTTTGAGTTCAAAGATTTCACCTAGAGTTCAAAGAAAATGGATTAATTTTCTTGAAGAATAGAAGATTTTGAGAGCTGTAATTAAATGAAGCTCCGTAACCATCCGTTTTCCAGAAATTCATTCTTTACATTTTGCACCAACAATTCACAGAAATTCACTTACTACATCACAGCAAGTTGAATGTTTTAATGATTTCCTACAACTTAGAGTTTGACTGAAATTCCTAGTATTTACATATAAACTAATTGAAATTATTCTTGCCTTCTCAATATCAGAAAAGAATTAAAGTTTGCAAGAATTCATTAAAAAGCTATCTTCAGCTAAGCACCTTCTTAAAATTTCATTGAGCACACTTGTTTTGCCGGTCCTTTTAATTTTTTTTCTTTGCACCACACATACATTAGTTATCACAAAACTAGACCTGTTGGGTTGCTGCATTATCACCATCCTCAAAGTTGAACATAAAATCGCCTGCGGTCATCACGAATGACTATACTTATTTCCAATGACAAAAATTTTATCTTCTCTTGGGTCAAAACAATTTAGATTTTAAGTTCTGTGAAAAGATCAATACATCATAAATAGGAATTTTGTTTTGACTTTTACAATACACAAAGACGAAGACAAAATAAAAAGAGAAAAGGTAGAGCGCACGGTAATTGGGGCAACTTTGCAAGGTCAGAGATAGGGAGAATCAAAGCCAAGATAGAAATTAAAACAAGGACTTTGATATGTTGGGGGACTAGGAGTCAAAGCAAACACAAACAAGGGAATGAACTATTTGGACTTTGTCCAAAATTTGAGTAGCAGAATTTTGGATGAACCAAGTTTATAAAGATTTAAGAATGGGAAATCAGCTAGAACAGCTTTGGAATTTGAACCTAAGGGTGAAATAGGCAAGGATAAGAGTCTGGATGTAGGTTTGCTCACTGAGCTGGAAGGTTCATCTCCAGATGTTTTGTCACCCTACTAGGTAATATTTTCAGTGGGCCATCAGGCGAAGCACTGTTCATGATTCCGGCTTTCTATTTAAACATTTGGGTTTCTTTGGGTTGGTGATGTCATTTCCAGTGGTGATGTCATTTCCTGTTATTTTTCTCAGGGGGTGGTAAATGGGGTACTAACTCGATGTGTTAATTGATAGTGTCCCGGTTGGAATGCCATGCTTCGAGGAATTCATGTGCGTGTCTCTGTTTGGCTTGTCCTCGGATGGATGTGTTGTCCCAGTCGAAGTGGTGTCCTTCCTTATCTGTGTGTAAGGATACCAGTGAGAAAGGGTCATGTCGTTTTGTTGATGTTCATGTATCCTGATGGCTAGTTTTCTGCCTGTTTGTCCAATGTAGTGTTTGTTACAGTTCTTGCACGGTACTTTGTGAATGATATTAGTTTTGCTTGTTGTCTGTATAGGGTCTTTCAACTTCATTAGCTGCTGTTTTAGTGTGTTGGTGGGTTTGTGGGCTACCACCGAGAAAAAAAAACAGGAAATGACATCACCAACCCAAAGAAACCCAAACACAAATAGAAAGCAGGAATCATGAACAGTGTTTTGCTTGATGGCCCACTGAAGATGTTACCTATCTGGAAATGAACCTTCCAGCTCAGCGAGCAAACCTACATCCAGAACCTCAACCTGAGCCACAAGTCTTCTCAAAACTCGCTAAGAATAAGAGTTTCAGTGGAAGATGAGTCAAGGCATTAAATACCACAGAGGAGAAAGTAGGCAAACTTTGCGATACAGAGTACAGTAAATACCCTGTTATCTAGTACCAAGCACCTGGAATTCTTACGCAACCAAGAAAAATTTCAAAGAAATTCCTATTTTAATAAAGCTTGTTGAAAAGCATCTATTTGAACTTGATGTGCCAAGTACTGCTGCATGTACATTCACCCACCTTGTGACATTTCACCTAGCCACTCCTAACAGCCTATCATCCTCCTTCATGTGGGTGCCATTACAAAATACTATCAGAGTTTCTAAAACTTATGAGTTTCAAATAGTGTGGCACTGGAAAAGCACAGATCAGGCAGCATCCAAGGACGGGACAGTCGATGTTTCGGGCCAAAGCCCTTTATCAGGAATATATGCGTGTGCGTGTATGTGTATGGAGGGAGGGAGGAGAGAGAAGGGGGCTGAAGGATAAATAGGACACTGGAGTGGGGGAGGGAAAGGTAGTTGGGAAGGCGATAGGTAGAAGCAGGTGGGGAGAGATAGTGATAGATCAGAGCGGAGGGTGGAACGGATAGGTGGGAAGGACAATGGACAGGTAGGACAGTTCAAGGGGGTGTAGCCGAGTTGGAGGATTGGACTGCAATGAGGCAGGGGGAGGGGAGCTGCCGTGACATTGACCATCTCAACCTGTACAACCCTCTCACCCACTCATCCACTCCAACCGCTCACCCTCACAAAGTGCAGCCCTCCACTTCCTCTACTCCAACCCCAACAAGGGGGACACAGTGGTGGTTTGGTGCACCAACCTCCACACCATTGAAGCCAAGCACCAACTCAGACACCTCCTCCTACTGCCCCCTACCACAACCTCACCTCCCACACAATCCACAACCTCATCACCTCAGGGGATCGCCCATTCACAGACTCCAACCTCATAGTCCAGGAACCCTGCTCCGCCTAGTTCTACCTCTTACCCAAAATTCACAAACCCGACTGCCCCAGTCAACCCATCGTCTCCTTGCTCCTGCCCACTGAACTCATCCCCTCATATCTTGACACCATCTTGACCAGTTTGGTCCAGGAACTCTCCACATACATTTGGGACACCACCCATGCCCTCCACCTCCTCCATGACTTTCATTTTCCCAGCCCCCAACACCTCATCTTCTCCACGGACATCCAGTCTCTGCACAGAGCTATCCGCCATGGTGAAGGTCTCCAAGTCCTCCATTTCTTCCTCTTCCGTTAACCCAACCAGTACCCTTCCACTGACGCATTCATTCTATTGGCGGAACTGGTTCTCACCTTAAACAACCTCTCCTTCAAATCCACTAATTTCCTTCCGACCAAAGCGGTATCCATGGGCACCCACATTGGCCCCAGTATGCCTGCCTCTTCATCAGATACGTGGAATAGTTCATCTTCCGCAGTTACACTGTCACCATACGCCACTTTTCCCTCTGCTACACTAATGACTATCAGCACCACCTAGTGCTCCCATGAGGAGGGTGAACAGTTCGTCAACTTCACGAACACTTTCCACCCTGACCTCAAGTACACATGGACCATCACGGACACCTCTCTCCCCTTCCTGGAGCTCTGCGTCTCCATCTCGAGCAACCAACTCAACACGGACATCTGAACCCCACAGCTACCTCACTACACTTCCTCCCATCACCACCATTACCAATCACCACCATTACCAACCCCCACCCTGCCAGCCCCATAAATCCCTTACTCCCAATTTCTCCACTTCATCTGCTCCCAGAAGGAACAATTTCACTCTAGGACATCACTGATGTCCTCCTATTTCAAGGACAACAATTTCACCACCTGTGTGATCAACAATACCCTCCAGTGCATCTCCTCCACTTCCCACACCTCCACCCTTGAACCCTATCCCTCCAACCACAATAAGGATAGACCTCTCCCCCCACCCCCAATCTTCCATCCCACTAATCTCCGTATACAGCACATTTCTGCCACCTACAATCAGACCCCACCAGAGATGCATTTCCCTCCCCACCCCAATCGGCATTCTGCAGAGATCATTCCTTCCGCCACTCCCTTGTTAGTTCCATGCCCACCACCAACTTACCCAGCACCTTCCTTTGCCACCACAAGAGGTGTAAAACCAGCATCCACACCTCCTCCCTCACCTCCAAAGGCCCCAAAGAATCCTTTACATCCGCAGAGATTTTCTATACATCCAAACACCTCATCGACAGTGTCCTTTGCTCTCGATGTGGACTCCTCTACACTAAGGAGACAGGATACCAACTCGCAGAATGTTTCACCCTCTATTCCTGATGAAGGGCTTATGCCCGAAACGTTGACTCTCTTGCTCCTCAGATGCTGTCTGACCTGCTATGCTTTTCCAGCACCACACTTTTCAACTGATCTTCAGCATCTGCAGTCCTCACTTTCTCTCGAAAACCTAGTGAGTAAACTGCACTGCCCTTTTGACATTTAGATTACTTTTTATTCAAAGAATAACCAAATGTACTGTATTGGGTTCCTAGAAGAGTACTTCACATGCAACCAAAAATGTATGTAATCAACACCTTTCTACCACCCCAAACAATTCCACATACATAATGGAAAACAGGACTTGGTGTACAACGGCCTGAACTGTCTCAGAATCATTTATGAAAACCATAACTAGTCTGGTCCAACTTGAAACAATGGTCAAGGAGGAGAATAAAAAAAGAATGTTTAATTACTTTGCTGTAAACACAATTGCATGAAACTGCAGCACCATCCTTTTGGAATGACTTTTCTTACTAAAGTATGCACTTTACAATTTTCACTAATGCAGTTACACTAATTACACTAATGCAGTTTATTAAATAAAAAGTGAAATGGAGTGCTCTCCAACAGTCTGGTGCCCAGGGCAGCCAGCACCTCTTTATCAATGAGGCCAGTCCCAGACTGAAACCAGAAGCAATTCTATATCAATGACCTTCGCACATTTACAAAACCTTAATGCTATGGCAAACATTGTGCTGTGTTTTCGATGACAAGTTTGCAATATGTTAACTCCTCCTCTCCTCTCCTCACCCCCGCACCCCTCCCCACTCAAATATCAGTAACACAAGTGTCATGACTTACTTTGTCCTTGGGTCTTGTAGTAGATAGATTGACATCTATTACTAAGCAAACACTACATTCCCCTGCAGCATGCTTTGGGAAGGTGTCAATGTTACTATAACCTTGCAACCAGTCAACAGTAGACAATTGTAAACTTTAAAAGTAAGCACCAACAGAACTAGAATTTGCAAACATCAGTACAGTACAATTAAGCACCACTCATTTAATCCAATAATCTAAATACAGTGGTAAATTCAGTTTTCCTGTCATAAAGTCACATATATGCTCTTTAATATCTTACATAATTTACTACTGTGAGGTTATTTATTGTTGTTGCATTTAATATAAGGACACAATAGAGCTCATGTCAAATTGATTAAATTCTGCTCATTTCAGTTTATAAGGAGAAACCAAAAGATTGGGCAGGCACTCAACTGTTCAATTATTTGATCAAGTATAGTGGATTAGAATACTTACAATACAAAATGTGGTACAAACTAGGAGAAACAGGCTTACTGTTATCTTATCTTTATTCACCATATCCTGAACAACACAGTCACAGCAGACATTTGAAACTTCAGATATGTTCTACTATTACTTCTTGATAAAGGGTCTGAAGAAAGGCTACACCAACCCATTAAAAATACAGCATTTCAGTCTTTGTATTTACTAGGGTAGTCATATGCATTCAAAAAGTTTGAAAGCCCTAAAAGTAAATTTAAGCTGCCACTTCAGTATATCACTGAAAATGGAACTGAATATAGGTCTGGTCACATTACTGGAAGTACATGATGCACAAGAGCGCCTAGAGGAGAGATTTACATCGATTTTGCTTTGACTGCAGCTGTTTAGCTATAAAGAAAAATTGGAATGAAAGGGATTATTTTCTTTGAAACGAAGAAATTTAATTGGGATATATAAAAATATGAATGATCGAAGTAGAATGGACAGGAGTGAGCTGTTTCTTTTGTGGCTCAACAATTTAAGTTTATTAGAGCTAGAAAACAGTCAAGGATAAATCTTTGTGCCGAAAAGAATGGCAGAGGCAGAACCTTTGTTGCATTCGAAAAGTATATACATATACACAAGAAGGGCTGCATCTCACAAGGATACAGATTACAAATTGGAAAATATTAGGTTTGATGGCTCTTTTTCTGCCAGAGCAAATGACAGGTCAACTAGTCTCTTCAAATGGCATGAATTTCAATGGTTCGGTAACAAAACTGAACCCTCTCAAGAAGAAAATATACATATTTAAATATCGAACGAGGAAAGTCTTCTCAGAATCTTCACTGACATAGCACTGAAACATCATTGAAAGTCAGACTCTGAGTAACTGCAAGTCAGAGCTACATAAGCTGGTACCCGTAAAAAAGAAGCACAATTCCAAAGTCCTGCTTGTGTGTGACTCCAACCTGACATCATAGGAATAATTGATTTCAGTTGTCAGTGCCCAACATGTGGATTAGACAGAATTTTTTTCTTTCAGTGCAACAACCTAACCATTTTACCCATTGATATACAATCATAACCAGGATATTATACTTCCTAAAAGATCCACTCTTCAAACTTCCACAGTGAAGAAAAAAAATACAAGAGGAAACAAAGCATTTAGGATCTGAATATTCTGAACATGGACTGTAAATGATTCGTCAATAAGTTCACAATAAGTGTTAAACCAGTTCTTTAAACAAAACAGGTTTAGTTTTGCATCAATTAGAATAAACAAGCTGCAAAGCTGAGTTAGTTTACTCATGGTTGACAATTATTTAACAAATTTATACTTGCTAAATGAGCGAGAGCGAGAAAAAGTTATTACCTTTCTTAGTTGTTGTGAAATACTTAGAATCTGTCATGGTGATCCTGGGACAGGCTTCTGAAAAGAAAAAAAAGTAATTGATTTTCCTGCTGAACCAGCAATGTGGATTTTCCCAACAGGAAAAACAAAGTTACTGATTAATCAGTTTTAAGGTACAAAGCCTCTGTACTGAAACTTGTTTTGCAACTTCCCTGCCTTTTAGCTCTTTTGGTAATTCCTTCAAAAGTGTGCAAGTATTATTCAATAGCTTCATTTTCAGGTTAAAAAATACAAAACATTTTGTATAATATACACTTTGCTTATTTTTGTCAATATTCATAAAGTAGCATTCCTCTTAAACTAGGAGTGGAAGGCAGACCCTGATGACCTGGTCCATATCAGTATTAATGATATAGAAAAGAAATAAGATCCTTCTGAGGGTGTATAAGGAGCTTCAAATTAAATTGAAAAACATATGTTGAAACACTACTCCAGCCACATGCTAAGTGATAAGGAATGACAAATAAAAAGGTGACTGCAAAGCTCAGCGGTGTGGGAAAGTGGGATTAATTTTATGTGACACCAAGACAGAAAGGATCTGGATAGTTGGGACAGAATAATAATGTTAAAAGAATAACTAAGACTAGGGATGAGACTTGAAGTTAGCAAGGTAGGGTGGAGGAAGATGTGACAGAAATTCCTTTAAAAGTTGTGAGGGTAAAGGGAAAGAATAATAGAAGCATAAACAGTCATAGAACAAACATTTACAGAACATTACTATATATAAAAAAAGAGGGGGGCACAATCAATAAGAATAAACTAAGTTAGCTGTATTGTAATTTACAGAGCGTTTGGGGAAATCCGAAGCAATAATTCTCGGAGGAAAATTAGATGTAGAGTCAACTGAAATATGGCCACAAAGAACAAGATTTCCAGTTAAAAACTGCAGGAAATAATACTCTTACAAAGAATAGAGACAAAGGAAAGAAGGTACAGTAATAAAAACAAAAACAGAATCCATATCAATTGAGATGAGGAGAAGGAGAAGGGATTTGATCATGCTCATAAGATTAAGCTGTAGACCATCTGATTATGGAAGGGGAGAATACAAATATGCAAGGAAATTTTTTAAATTAGAAAAGACAAAATAATAACCATGACAAAATTCAACTACTCCCGCCAACCAGAGAGCAGTGTAAAGGGAAACAAAGCTACTAAACAGTTGACAGATGACTCCTTTCTTGCCTAGCACCCAAGTAGTCTTGTATGGGAAGAATCATTTTAATCTATCAGTGGGAACTGAACCAGAAGATACAAGAGAAAGAATCTTGGAGGAACATCCAGGAAAATTATTTCAAATAATGTTTAAAAGAGACATAACAAAGATCAAACTAATGAATTGACACCTAAACTAATTATATTGGGCCAAGGATAGAACTATCGAAAAAAAAAATGACAATGAGAAGTACTTCTAAAAAGTTTAAAGTACCAGAAAACACCCAAAATGAAAGAAGTTAATAGATGTATTTAATAAAGACCAGAAATAAAAATGCCAAAGGGATTGAGATGATTTGGAAATAATTCAAAAAAAAGAAAATGATTACAGAATTGAAAATTAAATTATTTGCGAGTTGAGAAGATTTGTAGCTCAGGTTGAGGTTCTAGATGGAAGTTTGCTTACTGAGCTGGAAGGTTTGTTTTCAGACGTTTTATCACCATACTAGGTAACATCAGTGTGCCTCCGATGAAGCACTGGTGGTATGGCACGCTTTTAATTTATATGTCTAAGTTTCCTTGGGTTGCTGATGTCATTTCCTGTTCTTTTTCTCCGGGGGTAGTAAATGATATCCAAGTCAACGTGTTTGCTGCCGGTTGGAATGCAGTGCTTCTATCAACAAACACATTGACTTGGATCCCATTTACCACCCCTTGAGAAAAAGGACAGGAAATGACATCCCACAGAAAATGACGTCACCAATCCGAGGAAACCTAAACACAAATAAAATGCGGGCCATACCACCAGTACTTCACCGGAGGCTCACTGAAGATATTACCTAGTATGGTGACGAAACATCTGAAAACAAATCTTCTAGCTCAGAAAACAAACTTACATCCATAACAAAGTATCCCACAGAATAATATACTGAAAACAAGATAAAATAAAGTAAGTTGGAATCATTTAAAGCTCCACGCATGTGTGTACTATTTTTATCATCATAAATGTGCCATGGCTTCACAGGGTCAAGTTGCCCAAATATATTAGGACAAAATGTTAGATACATTTTAAACTAGGATAGAGGTAGAGAAGTACAGAATTGGGCAGCAAGTGGCTAGCACTGCTGTCTCAAAGTGCCAAGGAACCCCAGGTTCAATTCCAGCCTTGGGTGACTGTGTAGAGTTTGGACATTTCCCCCAGGTTTCTGCCAGCTGCTCCAGTTTCCTCCTTCAGTCCAAGAATGTGCAGGCTAGTTGAATTAGCCATGCTAAATGTGGGGTTACAAGGATAGGGTGAGGATGTGTCTGGGATGGATGCTCTTCCAAAGGTATGTGCAGACTCAATTGCTTGAACTGCATCCTTCTGTACTTTAGGGATTCTGTAAGAAAGAATTCTAAAGTTTGGGGCTTACGAAACTAAAAGCTTAGTTACGAAAGGTAGAGAAATTAAAATTGGGGCAATGAAAGAAGAGCACAACTGGATGCAGTCAAAATTGTAGGAGGGGAGGCCAGTTGTTGAGAAAGGTAACGTCATACAGGGATTTACGAACAGCGAAAATGTTAAAATTAAACATCCCATTGCTAGACTGGGAGCCAAAGTAGGTCAGCTAGCAAAGAACCAATGGGTGATTGGATCATGGTATAAGGAAATAAAAGTTATGATTAGCTTATTTTCTTCCGTTTTTTCCAGGATGAATAACTGAGGATGTCGAAGGATGACTTTATAGAGGTGTATAAAACCATGGTGTGGTCTTTTCCCTAGGATTAGGAAGATGAAAACTAGAGCACATAACTTTAAGGCGATAGGATAAAGATTTAAAAGGGGCCCGAGAGGCAACATTCTCACAGAGGGTGGTGCATATATGGAAGAAGCTGGCTGGGGTAGTGGCAGATGCAGATACAGTTACAACATTTAAAACACATTCGGACAGGTATGTAAATAGGAAAGATTTAGAAGGATATTATGCACCAAACACAGGGAAATAGGACTACTTTAGTTTGTGAGACTTGGTCAACATGGAGGTGTTAGACCAAAGGGTCTCTTAGCATGCCGTATAACTCTGTGACAGATATGGCATTAAAATGAAAACTGAAATATATTAGACAATTAAGATTGAGAGAGATAATTGTTGGACTAATCAAATTTAGAAATGATTAATTTTTGGTTTAAAATTAATTGCATCCACACAGTTAGAACAAGGCTAAGAAAGAGACAGCAGATTCTTAATAAATTCAATTGAAGAGCAAATTGTGTCAGAGACCAATGGACAATTAATATTACTCCCATATTCAAAAAGGAGGATAGAGCAAAAATAATTGGTCATTAAGCAGTTAACTTAAAATTAATGCTAAAAATATTGGAATCTTTACTCAAATGTATTAAGCCAACATCGAGAAACTGAACATACAATAGCCAGTTTACTGAGTTCTTTCAAGTCATAGAAAGAGAGGACAAAGTTAATTTAGTAGGTGCTATAGTAGATGGACTTTCAAAGTACTTTTCATTCAAGTCACAAGACTTGTGCCTACAGGCTATCCTGTGAATTCTGGGGACAAGTAGCAGAACAAATCGAAAACTGAATATAAACCAAAAAGTAAGTATTCAAAGTAGTTACATAGACTATCAAGGGGAGGGTGTCTAGGACCAGAAGGTACAATCTCAGAGCAAAGGTTGCCCATTTAAGACAGATGAGGAGAGTTTTTTTCTCCAAGAGTGCAGTCAATTTGTGGAATTATTTCATGAGGAGGGCTGTCAAAGTTGGATAATTAAGTATATTCAAGGTTGAGATAAGCATCTTTCTGATCAGTAATGGAATCAAGGGATAAGGAAAGTGGAGTTGGGAGATCAGAGCAACCCTGATCTCATTGAGTGACAGTAGACTTTATGTGCCAAATGGTTTACATTTGGTCTTATGGCAGTGGACCTCTATAGGGATTCATGCAGAGACCACTGCTGTTCACAGATTATAAAAATGATCTAAGAATGAAAGCATTCAGGAATCAATGTGCACTATCAAAACCTGCAGACACCATATTGGGAGATATAGCTAATAGCAAGGAAGACTGCAACAAAATACAAAACAAGCTTAATAAATCTGGAGAATGGATGTGTAAATGACAAAGTAATTTCAAAATAGACAAGTGTGAGGTCAGTAGACATTTAAAAAAATCACATTTCCTTTGGAAAGGATCTTATTGTGGTAGAGAGAAAAACTGAGGACAAATAAATTAATAAAAGCAGAAACAGGTCAACCAAGCCAAACGACAAACTATGCTTTGGGTGGGAAGTTGCTTGCATGGAATATAAACACTTGTTTAACATGCTGGACTGAAGAGTCTGTATCTGTACTATAAAGTACAGTGTAATTAAGAACTGCAATACCTCATAACATCAGATTCAGAATCATTCAACCTATCACACCAGTGAAAAAACTACCTAATTTGGTTCCTGCATATTTTGCAATAGACAAATGTTGAAATGATCATAGGCAAGTATATTAAAATAGCTGAACTTAAGTTGACATTGAGTGTGCTTAATACAGCAATATCCATTTAAACAGGCAGGTGTTTTAAACTTTTGGAATAAAGATTTAGATTTTTAAAGAGAGAAAATAAAAGACAATTCCAAACCGAGAAGAGCTAGGACTGTCATTTGCTACAAACACAAACTGAACCTAACACTCAAACAATGATGGACGTGGTGTCAATAGACCAGAGTTTTCCTGTCGGTATCTAGCAGGGCAAACTGAGCCCAGTTAAACGTCAATGCTGAAGAGGAAACGCAGCGTGTCCATCAGCACGGTTACCCAACTCCTAGTCCCTGGTCACTTAGCCATGTAGCATTTCAGAGGGTCGGTGCAGACTCAATGGGCCGAACAGCCTCCACCTGCACTGTGATTGTAATTCTCCATTTGACGTTTGCCGACATAACAGCGATTGCACCTTAAAGCCAGTTGTCAGGCCAAGAGCCTCGAGACAGGACGAGGCGCTATTTATTTAAAAATACAAGTTTACACCGATCACCATCAGGGGAGGCGTTAGGAAGGGTCTGGCGGGAGTAGGGGGGCAGCGGTGGTGGAAAGGATGTTATTGAAAAGGGCACGACTGTGTTTTTAAGGGAAGATGCACGATTTATAACAAAAACTATTACATATTTCACACTGAAAGGCGCCCGGATTGTCAAACTCTCCGGGGGGGGGGGGGGGGAGGGAAGAGGAGAGGGAGCGGGGAAGGAAAGGGGGCGAGAGGGAGGTGGGCTGACAGCCTGTGCACCTGCTCGGGGTCCGAGAGGCCCAGGTTGGGTCAGGGGTCCAGGTTGCCCGCGGTGGGCTGGGGGTGAGATGGAGGGCACTGACCCTCCCTCCCCCCTCCGTGCGAGCGAGCGCGCGCTCCCCGGGACAGGGTTCACCCTCCCCACCAAAACTCACACCCGATCCCAACTTCCGGCCCCGAGAGAAAAATAAACTTGTGACAGGGTGGTGGGGGGGGGGGGGAAGGAGAAGGGCAAGCACTCACCTCCCCCGCGGTCACTCGGTTGAAGTGAGGGTCCAGCCGCCGGTCGAGAAGGGGCCGCCGGATCGACTCCCTCCGAACGCCAACTGGAGCTTCAAGATGTCCGCCCCGTCGCCAAGCTGCGCTGTCACCCAGCTGAACCGGAAACAATCCGCGCCAGGGGGTCAACTTCCGGCCACGCCCATGGATCCTGGCCCCCAGGTACTTGCTTTCCCCCTCCCCCGCCCCAACAACACGTGCATTGCAGGCTCCTTGCGCCAAAGATCAGTGTTGGTTGGGCGCCTGACGTGGGTTTGCCCCAAAAGGAGGACCCAGATCATTTCCTCAATCTTGCTGCAAAAGCCAAAACGTTTTATTAAAAAAAAATGAATAGGGTGTGCTGGGGAATCTCAGCAGGTCTGGTAGCATCTGTGGAGAGAGAAAGAGTCCATTCGAGGCGAATATGATTCCAGAAATCATTTCGAACTCTGTTTCTCTGACCACAGATGCTGCTAGTCCTGCTGAATTTCTCCAGCACTTCCTGATTTTCTTTCACATTTCCAGATCCACAATATTTTACTTCTGTTATTATTTTATCACACCTCCCGTAGAAAGCAAGTTGAAACTTGATTCATAAACCCCATTAGTGTCCTAATTTTGAATATTAAGCAACTTGTAAAGCACCATTCACTCAAAGGGAGTAGTGAAAACAGTCCTTTTTGAACTTGTGGTCCCATGTTGTAATGCTATACACCTTGTTCGAGCACAACAGAATCCAAGAAACAGTAGTAAGATAAACCCAGATAATCTATTTTTGTGATGCTGACTAGGAACCTCTTTCTTTAAGACAGTCCCTCATGGTTAAGAGGATTTGCTGCCATAGTAAAAGTGTATTTTCAGATAACGGAAGAGTCCAGTGTATGACCATATTTCTGTAGTGATCGGAATGATGCCATCTGGGTGGATCTCATAGAAAATGAGTTCCCTGATTGGAGTTGTTATCTTCGTCCAATGAGGGAGTCCAGGCTGACAGATATAAGCAGGAGTGTTAAGGAAAAAAAAAAGCAGGAGTGTTACCCGGTACGGAGGAAGGAGGGCAGGTCTGAAGATCTCCTCGTGGGTCTGCTCCTGGGCCTGGCCAAACTGGCCATCAACAGGTCCAGGCAGCGGGCCGTGGAGGGGGTCGTTAGGGCCGACTGCCTGCCCCTCTTCCGCGGTTACGTTAGAGCCCGGGTGTCCTTGGAGAAGGAGCACGCGGTGTCCACCAACACCCTGGAGTTTTTCAGGGAGAGGTGGGCGCCGCAGGGAGTGGACTGCATCATTTCTCCCTCCAA
>NC_057734.1:21143520-21171071 GCF_004010195.1 Chiloscyllium plagiosum | reverse complement strand
AAAAAAAAGAAGAAAAAAAAATAAAATAATCAGGAGTGTCAGCGGGCTGTGGAGGGGGTCGTTAGGGCCGACTGCCTGCCCCTCTTCCGCGGTTACGTTAGAGCTCGGGTGTCCTTGGAGAAGGAGCACGCGGTGTCGACCAACACCCTGGAGTTGTTCAGGGAGAGGTGGGCGCCGCAGGGAGTGGAGTGCATCATTTCTCCCTCCAACTCTATTTTGATTTAGTCCCTACCCTCCCCTTCACTGTTTTGATCACACAGCACTGTCCTTTGATGTGAAGGGCAGTGTTTGTCACTGGCCACCCGGGTGTTTTCCTATCTTCCTGGTGGTGGCATTTAAAAAGAAAATAAATGGGACATTAGAGGTGGGCGCCGCAGGGAGTGGAGTGCATCATTTCTCCCTCCAATTCTATTTTGATTTAGTCCCTACCCTCCCCTTCACTGTTTTGATCACACAGCACTGCCCTTTGATGTGAAGGGCAGTGTTTGTCACTGGCCATAAAAAAAAAATAAGCAGGAGTGTTAAAGAAAAAAAAAGCAGGAGTGTTACCCAGTATGGAGGAGGGAGGGCAGGTCTGAAGACCGTCTCGTGGGTCTGCTCCTGGGCCTGGCCAAAATGGCCATAAATAGGTCCAGGCAGCGGGCCGTGGAGGGGGTCGTTAGGGCCGACTGCCTGCCCCTCTTCCGCGGTTACGTTAGAGCCCGGGTGTCCTTGGAGAAGGAGCACGCGGTGTCGACCAACACCCTGGAGTTGTTCAGGGAGAGGTGGGCGCCGCAGGGAGTGGAGTGCATCATTTCTCCCTCCAATTCTATTTTGATTTAGTCCCTACCCTCCCCTTCACTGTTTTGATCACACAGCACTGCCCTTTGATGTGAAGGGCAGTGTTTGTCACTGGCCATAAAAAAAAATAAGCAGGAGTGTTAAAGAAAAAAAAAAGCAGGAGTGTTACCCAGTATGGAGGAGGGAGGGCAGGTCTGAAGACCTTCTCGTGGGTCTGCTCCTGGGCCTTGCCAAAATGGCCATAAATAGGTCCAGGCAGTGGGCCGTGGAGGGGGTCATTAGGGCCGACTGCCTGCCCCTCTTCCGCGGTTATGTTAGAGCCTGGGTGTCTCTGGAAAAGGAGCACGCAGTGTCCACCAACATCCTGGAGTTGTTCAGGGAGAGGTGGGTGCCGCAGGGAGTGGAGTGCATTATTTTCCCCTCCAACTCTATTTTGATTTAATCCCTGCCCTTTCCTTCACTGTTTGATCACACAGCCTTGCCCTTTGATGTGAAGGACACTGCTTGTCACTAGCCACTCAGGTGTTTTCTTTCTTCCTGGTGGTGGAAATTGAATAAAGATTCATACACCTTGTGTCTCTCACTGTGTGTCACACCTGCACACACACAACATGGGTGCAGGGGAAAAAATGAGCACTACCGCCTAACTGCTGTAGTGTGGGGTTTAAAAAAAAATAAGCAGGAGTGTTACCCAGTACGGAGGAAGGAGGGCAGGTCTGAAGACCTTCTCTTGGGTCTGCTCCTGGGCCTGGCCAAACTGGCCATAAATAGGTCCAGGCAGCGGGCCGTGGAGGGGGTTGTTAGGGCCAACTGCCTGCCCCTCTTCCGCGGTTATGTTAGAGCCTGGGTATCTCTGGAAAAGGAGCACGCGGTGTCCACCAACATCCTGGAGTTGTTCAGGGAGAGGTGGGCGCCGCAGGGAGTAGAGTGCATTATTTTCCCCTCCAACTCTATTTTGATTTAATCCCTGCCCTTTCCTTCACTGTTTGATCACACAGCATTGCCCTTTGATGTGAAGGACACTGCTTGTCACTCGCCACTCAGGTGTTTTCTTTCTTCCTGGTGATGGAAATTGAATAAAGATTTGTGTACCTTGTGTCTTTCACTGTGTCTCACACCTGCACACACACAGCATGGGTGCTGGGGAAAAAGAAAAAAAAAGAAAAAAAAAACAAAAAAAAAGCAGGAGTGTTGGGCGTTCTGTTCTGCGCTAGCTGGGTCAATGTCATCTACTACGCACATGTGAATAAAGGGTGACTTGTTGGCAGAATATTGGCCTTCATGAAGTTATTTTAGTTTCTGTCAGTGATGAGGCAGACAATGGTTAAGGGTCAGATACTCAGATGGCCACATGCTTCTTTCTCTGTTGACACTTGACCTCAGCTTATCACCTGCAATGAAACTATACAGATCCGTCCTTCTCAGATGCTTTCTTCTCACTTCAGGCAATCTTACACCAGGGTTTCCTAAGTGTTAACGGGGATATTGCACATTTTCAAGGAGGCTTTGAGGGTGTCCTTGAAGCATTTCTTTTGCGACCTCCAGGCCAGGTCCAAAGCCATTTTATCCTTTGTCATTGAACTATATTGTGCAGATGATGCATAATGCTCTTGAGCGCTTCATCTTCCGCCTAGGAACCCTCCAACCACAAGGGATGAACTCAGATTTCTCCAGTGTCCTCATTTCCCCTCCCCCCCACCTTATCCCAGTCCCAACCCTCGACCTCAGCACATTCTCCTGCTCCTTGGATGCTGCCTGACCTGCTGCGCTTTTCCAGCAACACATTTTCAGCAGTCTCCAAACCCTTTACTGAGATTTCCAATTGGTGCTGATAACAGCGATGTCATGAATTAACTGGGAATAGTGTGCTAGGAGTAAGTGAGGACTGCAGCTGCTGGAGATCAGAGTCGAGAGTGTGGTGCTGGATAAGCACAGCAGGTCAGGCAGCATCCGAGGTGCTTATTCCAAGAGCCATCACAAAATCTGTAAAATCTCAATTAGCTCACCAAGGTGATCGAGTTGCTAAACTGGCTCTATTCAGGGCAAAAGTAATTCACACCCATTACCATTAATAGAAAATACTTATCTATTTATTACAACTCAGCTAACTAACAAATAGTAGAGACGATAAAGGATACCTAATCTACTGCAATGCATTTAGACAATACTCTTTTAAAAACCCTAAACATGCACAGATTCAATTATAATTAAGACAATCAAAAACAAATGGTTTCACAGATTATGTCTAGAAAAAAATATAAACAGGGAATAAAATTCTAAAGATCAAACAGCCAGATCACTAGCATGTTAAATAATCTCCCATAGATCCTTTTGTTTTCATTAATGAAGATACAGTTTTCTGTAAAGGAATGATCACTTTTCATTTTGATAGCTAATTCTTGACCTGGGTCTCAGAAAAAGGGATGCACGTTTAATCAGAGGTAAGGAAGAATTTCTTCGCTCAGAGGGTTGTGAACCTCTGTAATTCTTTATCACAGAGGGCTGTTAAGGCTCAGTCATGAAATATAATCAAGGCTGAAATAGACAGAAATTTACTCAGTAAGAAAATGAAGGGTAATGGGGAAAAGGCAGGAAAGTGAAGTTGAAGATTATCTAAACAGGCACAATCTCATTGAATGACAGAACAGACTTGAATGGCCTACTTCTACTCTTACATCTTACGATCGTAAACACTTCATTTTAATCATCCCTGTCCTTAAAGACAGCTTCAGCTACTCTAACTTGATTGTGTTTACTTTGTCCTCTGATGAATACTTTCTCTAGTATTGATCTGGCCACCATATGTGATGGAAAAATACCTGTAACTTGTTCCTGTAGCTGTTCGATCTACCTAACCTCACTGAGACAATCTGTGATTATTGGCGAAGCTATAACTTTCACTCCAAACACATAATTACCCAGGAGAAAGTCAAATCTGACCATGGGCACTTTCTTAACAACTCCTACTATAATCGTTGCGAATAACAAGTCACTTTCTAGTTGCATTTTGTACAACAGAACTGGGATATATTCTCCACTTAATGTGTTCATTAATACTTTAGCTTTCATTGCACTCACTGAAGAGAAAACTGAATCCTCCTCTTGAAAGTAGTTTGAGAAGAGGCAATGGGATAGTGGAATCATCACTGAACTGGTAATGCACAGATGAGGGTAATGGGTGATGATGTTGCTCCTTTAACAAGATTATGTTGTCCTTGGCTTTTTTTCAGCGAGGTCGTAAAAGACACATACCCTAAAAAATTTAAGTCGAAGGGTTTTAGGGCCAGTTTGATAATAGTTTGATAGTACCTGAGGCAAAACGCTTTTAAGTTTTTTTTAAATTGGACAATGAAGGGGCATGGCCAGTTCTCCCAGCTCAGCTTTCACAAGTTTCCTCAATTCCCCTCCCTCCACTTTACCCCAGTTCCAAACTTCCAGCTCATCACTATCCCCATGACCTGTCCTACCTGCCAACCTTCCTTCCCACCTATCAGCTCCACCCTCCTCTCTGACCTATCACCTTCATCCCGACCCCCATCCACCTATTGTACTCTTTGCTACCTTCTCCCTAGCCTCAACCCCTCCCATTTATCTCTCCACCCTGGAGTCTCCCTACCTCAATTCTTGCTGAAGGGCTTTTGCCCGAAACGTCGATTTTCCTGCTCCTTGGATGTTGCCTGACCTGCTATGCTTTTCCAGCACCACTCTAATCTAGACTCTGGTTTCCAGCATCTGCAGTCCTCACTTTTGCCTGTCTGGTTTTTGGCAATCGTCTTCTGAAGCTGCTGGATCCAGAGAAGCAGGTTCAGGCTAGTACTCTCTCTCTGACTTCTCGCCTTTAAGACCCTGTGTTTGATTTTAGCTTTTGTGCCAAGGGGTGTTTGTGGCAATTGTTGCAAGTACTTGGAACAGCATCATTAAGTTGGGATGATCCGTTGGGTTTTTGGATAGGTTAAGTTATTCAGTATTCTGTACTCTTTTGTTTGTATTTCATTCAGTAATCTTACAAATAAATTGTGTTTTGTTTAAAGCTACGTGCTTTGACCAACTGCGTCCTCCTGGAATATCCGCATTATATCTGCTTAAAACAATGAGCAAAGTTAGGTCCTGGGCTACTTTCTTGAAATGATTTGAGGGGGTCTGGCCTGGTCCATAACAAATGTTCAGGGAAAAACACAGAGAATACTAGAAAAGCTCAGGTGGTCTGGCACCATCTGTGGAGAGAGGAATAAGTTAATGTTTTGAGTCCAGTCTCTTCTTTAGAATTCCTTCAGAATTGGGAACCTGGGATTCAAATACCAACGTGGCAAATAGTGAATTTAGAAGTCAAAAAATATCTGGATTTAAAAGTTTAATAATAATCTTTAAACCACTGTCGATTGTCATTAAAGAAAACCTATGCAGTTTATTAATGATACTTATAGTAAGGAAATCTGTTATCCTTACCTGGTGTGGCCTACATGTGACTTCAAACCCACAGCAACTTAACTCGTAACTGCCCTCTGAAATGCCGTTTAGTTATATCTACCACTAGATATCCACAAAAAGGAAATGAAAGAATAAAAATGGATGGAACAACAAAGGTACTGAAAATAACAATAACAAGTTCAGCTCTGTCAACTCTGAGAAGTCCTCTTTACTAATAGACTAGAGCCAAAATTAGAGAGCTGTCTCACAGACTAGCAATAGCCTGATATAGTCATACTCAAGGAATTATTGTTTATGAACAAAGTTGTAGTCTACACGCTCATCATACTGGACACTTGAGGATCTTCAACTATGAGTTGATTCACTGGAGTCTGAGGCACCAAGTTTTCCAATAGGTATGAGGTTCTTGCTCCTGTGTGGAGGAGGATGAGTGAACAGATCACTGCACCATGGTCCACTTAAATTGGAGGAGAAAATAGAAATGTTGTAATGCTATAGGACAGCATAGTTAGACAAATAAGTACTGTTCTCTGCAGCAAAGTCAGGGATTCTTGAAGACTGTGTTGTCTACTTGGTGCCGAAGCTTGGGACAGCTCTTCTGGGCTGGAGAGAAACATGGAGTGGGAGGGGAAGGATCCAGTTGTTGTGGTCTAATGTGTACCAGCAACATGAATAGGACTAAGAAAGTGTTCTGCTGAGGAATTAGGAACAGCTCAGGGTAAAATTAACCGCAGAGGTACTAATGTTCGGATTACTACCAGAACCCTGTATAAATTGGTTTTGGGTAAATAGGATTAGAGGGGTAAATGTGTGTCTCAGGGATTGGTGTAGGAGTAATGAGTTCTGATTCATGGGGCAATACCACCAAAACAGGGAAAGAAAGAGCTATTCCATCAGAACAGGCTTCATTTGAACAATGCTGGGGCCAATGGTTTAACTAGGGTTGTATATAGGGCTTTAATTAAAGGGAAGTGGGGAGTGTTCAATTGAAGGGAAGTTTAAAAAAAAATCAAAAAGAATCAAGACAGCAAAGGTACATGAAAGTGAAGAGGTGAACAATACTCAAAATGTGACAGGAAGGGGCAGAAAATATTTGCAGAACAGTGCAGCAAAAATTAGATCCTCAGTAAGTAATAATGGTTAAAAAGTCAAAGTTTAAGCTTCTTTATTTGAACGCATGAAGCATTTGCAAAAAGGACTAGGCATATAGAAATAAATGAATATGACAATAGGCTATTGCAGAGTCATAGTTGGAGGGTGACCAAAACTGAGAACTCACAATTCAAGGGTATTCAGTGTTCTTGAAGACTAGGCTAAAAGGAAAAGGACATGTGTATGGTGACCACTAAACACTACATGTCCTCACGGTCTGTCCATGTGGGATATTGCTCACAAGCGCAAGCATATGTCAACTTTCGGTTAAGTCAACTCTGTTATTATAGGAGTCAATTAAAGGAATCCTGTTGCTTTAAAATCTCCTGGATTGCTTTTAGTTGCCATTGGAGATTGAGGGCGAATCCTCAAGACTTCTGGCCATTTTGGGTCCATTAGTAGCCCAAGCCATGTGAAAGCATGGAGCTAGAGAGGTTTTCAGCCACGGGAACATGATTCAAATACAGAGTGTGAAGAGATTAACAGCACTCAGCTGTAACAACTGGGGCCAAAAGGGGAAGCTGGGGAAGAAGAAACAGAGGGAAGAGGTCCTGGAGAAAGGTTTACCTCACAGTATGATAGAGCTATATGATTATCTTTGACAGTTGATAAATTGATCCCATTACCCAAAAGTTTGCTTTTGATGAAATGATGCTGCTTTAAAAATCCAGGCAGATATGCAGAAGCATTGATATAAGAAATATTCCAGTTTTATAATGCCTGTGAAAATTCCTGAAATGTCAAGTTCTGTTGTGAGCCCAAGAGAGAGTGAAGTTTAACTCTGCTCATAAATTGCATCTCTCATAAATGTGCATCAGTTGCAATGTTTGCAGAAATAAAGAGAGCTGTTACCTCCAAACCTCGCACATCCTAATTTCTGAATAATTGCCTACAACCTTTACTTAAATAAGCTTGATTCATTACTTTGTTTGGATAAACAATGAAATATATCAGATTTTGACGACTTGAGTTGCTGAGGCTAAAAGCAAAGTTTTATTCCTTGATCAATTTGTCTGTTCATTCCCCTACTTAGCATTTGGCAAAATCAATGCCCTTAGAATATTTTCTTTAATTAGAAGCATATTCTACTAATAACTGAAAAGTCGGATTTCAACAGCATCTTTTAAAAATTCATATAATGTTTCAGTTGACTGCATGAAATATTAATTTTTTGTTTCCTTCCTCCTTCCAAAGACCATGACCTGTACTAGAGCATAATTTCTTTACAACCAGTGGTTCTCCACTTGCTCAACTGTGAGTTATTGCATGGTGTTTGGGCAGTGTTGGGCAGTATTGTTTGGGTAGTATCGTAGCTGATGAGCAATAGCATCTTGACTTAAAAACTACACCTCATAACATCCATCCAGGAGGGTAATGATCAGGAATGGGAAATCTGGCTAACTTTATTCTCTTTTGCATGGAGACATGAGGTGGATTATACAAGTGGACAGAATAACCCCACTGCACCATAATAAGTCACCCAGAACTATGATGACACGAAATCTGGCTGCCCTGCCCCACCATTATTCCCATAACACAATACCCTCTGGGTAGCCATAATTAGTTCACAGTGCAATGTCCACCTCTCATGTTCAGGAAGACTCTCCCCTGCCCCGTGAGTTGCCGGCTAATCAGATTGTCCAGTCACCCATTATCTCTGTCATCTTAGCACCCTCAGAAGTCAATAGTAGCCTCTTCTTGGACAAGCAATCATGAAGAAGTGAATATCTCTCCAGGCTTGCGGTTGGGAATTTTGGTTAGGTCTGTTTGAGAGACCTTAGCAGAGTGGTGGATGGGTGAGTGGACTATTGAGAAGTGGGGGAAAGGATTGAGTTGGAGAGGCCTGCGTGGAGAGTCAAGAATGAATATACATCTTTAGGGAGAGTGCATCCTAATAGGGACAGGGGATCACTCAAAAGGAAAGGTTCCTTCCTGCCCAACAGGAATTCATGCTGTTGAGGTTGTTGGGCTGTTGGCTTCACTTCCCTCTTGCTCTGCAGACTGAAATATTGCATTGGAGGTAGAATTAAACCTTTAAGTTGCAGCTGATTGTGCACTGAAGGCCCTCAATAATCCTAAGGGAGTGTAGGGATCTGTGTGTACCTGTAAAGTCTTTCCCATTCTCTGCAATAAGGGCAAAAGTTCAAGGGTGGTGGATGACTGGCTGCCTATTCTATTTGATATGGACCTCCACAGCTTCAAATATACTAGCATGGAGCTTTGAATTTCACCCTATATGGTCACTTCCAGCAGCCCCTCTCCTACCATTGCAGCTAAATATCAGCGAACAAATGAAGATTGTGCTTATACATCTCTTTTTGTGAGCTGCAGGACCTCAAAATGCTTCACAACTAATGATGTACTTTTGATGTATGGTCACTTGTGACATGGTTACCTCAGAAATCAAACTTCAGCCTTCTGGTTTCCATGACCGTGTATCCAATGAAGGTATTGGTTTAAAATTATCAATACAGAAAAATCTCTCAAAACATAGCTGATAAAATTGTATATTTCTTAAAGAAATATGTATTTTATAGAGAAGAAGAATTACTGTAGCCAGCTACAAAATATTTTAGGGATATTCACCTGTATTTGGATATGGTTTTTACCTGAATTTTATATTAATTTTGCAATTACACAATATCATGTGAAAATTAGAAATCAATTTAAAATGAAGGGGAAATATGTAAAATAAAGTGAATGAAAATGGGAGTTCAAAGGCAAAATTAAAGAGAAACATAGAACATAGAACAGTACAGTACAGTAGTCCCTTCAGCCCTCGATGTTGTGCTAGCCTTTTATCCTACTCTAAGATTGTACTATCTTCTATGTGCTTATCCAAGAGTTGTTTAAATATCCCTACTGTATCTGATTGTACTACAATTCTGAGTAATCCAAGATGGAGGACAGGAAAAAATTGTGGCTGTAAGAGCTGCTCCTTTTTGAGGTATTTTCGGTGTTGGATGTGATTTCCTCAAATTCCAGGAGCAGCAATTATTGTTTTATATGCTGTTGCATTGTTTTGGAACTTTGGGGAAAAAAGATCAAAACAATGACACTTTTAAAAGGAGGAGGACAGATTAAAGACAGCGACCACATGGTCAGTGAGGGAGAGAGAGAAAGAAACCTACATTGCTAACTAACACAGCAGTGAATCTGTACAGTTACTGCCTTTGCTGTTTGAGTTCATGTATCTCTGGACATCGGAGTGTGTCAAGGAAACATTAACAAACAGCAAAATTTACAGCTGACTTTGGAAGAACCTGTGTGGGAGAACTTAGCACTGGAACAGGTAAGTGCATAGTTTTAATGTGTAACCTTGCTGTAAGTCTACAGTAGTGAGTAGAGTAGGTTCTTTCCTGGATTATATGTTTCAATGAGATCTGTTTCTTGATTAAATTTTAAAAATATATGCCGTAAGTACTAAGTTAGCCTGGAGCAGTGGTTTTTAGAGCAAAAAGACGGTGCTATTTTCTGGGTCTGTAGATTGTGAAGGAGCAAAGATGGCCTTTAGTAGAGTGATGTGCTCTTCCTGTCAGATGTGTGAGGTTAGGGAGAGTTTCCATGTTATTGATGGTTATGTCTGCAGGAAGTGTCTTTGGTTGTGAATCCTATCAGAGCACATGGATTGGTTGGAACGGCAGTTACAGGCAATAAGGAATTTACAAGAGCTAAAGGGTGTGATAGATGGCAGTTATAGGAAGGGAGAAAAGCCGCAGATACAATCAGGTAGATGGGTTAACTCCAGGAGGGGTAGTGCAGGAGTCTTCTGTGGTTAGGCCAATTTCAAACAAGTATGCTATTTTAGAAAATGTAGTAGGTGATGGACTTTCAGGTGGATGTAGCACGAATAGCCAAGTTTCTGGGAACGAGACTGGCTCTAATATAAATGAGGGGTATGTTGGATTCCAAGCGATCGATTGTGATAGGGGACTCTATAGTCAGAGGCACAGAGAGATGTGTCTGCCCCCAGCATGGAAACATCAGAATACCGTGTTTCCTCCCTGATGCCAGGATCAAGGATCTCTCAGAAAGTGCAAAATGTTCTCAAATGAGAGAGGGACCAGCAGGAGGTCATTGTACACATTGAAACTAGCAACATAGGAAGGGAAAAGGATGAGATTCTGAAGGGATAATATAGTCAGGAATTTAAAAAGGAGGTCCTTGAGGGTAGGAATATTTGGATTACTCCCGGTGCTACGAGCTAGTGAGGGTAGGAATAGGAGGATAGAGAAGATGAATGTGTGGCTGAGGAACTGATGCAGGGAAGAAGGGTTCACATTTTTGGATTATTGGAATCTCTTCTGGGGAAGATGTGACCTGTACTAGAAGGACAAATTGCACCAGAATTGGAAAGGAACTAATATACTGGCAGGGAGGTTTGCTTGAGCTGCTCAGGAGGATTTAAATTAGTAAGTTTGGGGGGCCGGTGCGGGGTGGTAACCCAGGGAAATAGTGAGGAAAAAGATCAATCTGAGACTGGTACAGTTGGGAAAAGGAGTGAGTGAAACAGTCAGGGCAAGCAGGAACAAAGCAGAGAACAAGATGGACTGATAAATTCAACTACATTTA
The DNA here is from genome assembly GCF_004010195.1 of Chiloscyllium plagiosum. NCBI lineage: Eukaryota > Metazoa > Chordata > Chondrichthyes > Orectolobiformes > Hemiscylliidae > Chiloscyllium > Chiloscyllium plagiosum. Next base: position 21,160,139 of record NC_057734.1, on the reverse strand, counting down.
CTTCAATGCAAGAGGCCTAACAGGGGAGGCAGATGAACTCAGGGCATAGTTAGGAACATGAGAGTGGGATATCATACAGAAACGTGGACCAGGGATGGACGGGACTGGCAGCTTAATGTTCCAGGATACAAATGCTATCGGAAGGATAGAAAGGGAGGGGCGGGGTGGGAAGAGAGGAGGGGGAGTGACGTTTTTGATAAGGGATAACATTACTACTAGGAGAAAGTGAGGACTGCAGATATCCAAGGCCCCAAAGGAGCCTTCCACATCCATCAAAGTTTCACCTGCACATCTCCCAATGTCATTTATTGTATCCGCTGCTCCCGATGCAGTCTTCTCTACATTGGGGAGACTGCACACCTCCTCACAGAGTGCTTCAGGAAATATCTCTGGGACACCCGAACCAATCAACCCCACTGCCCCGTGGCCCAACATTTCAACTCCCCCTCCCACTCTGCCAAGGACATGCAAGTCCTGGGCCTCCTCCACTGACACTCCCTCACCACCCGACTCCTGGAGGAAGAGCGCCTCATCTTCTGCCTTGGAGAGCCCTTCAACCCCAGGGCATCAATGTGGACTTCAACAGTTTCCTCATTTCCCCTCTCCCAGCTCAGTACCATTCTCATGACCTGTCCCACCTGTCAATTTTCCTTCCCACCTATCCACTCCACCCTCCTCTCTCACCCAGCACCTTTACCCCTTCCTCCATCCACCTATTGCACTCTCAACTACATACTTCCCAGCCCCACCCCCTCCCACCTCATGCCTGATGAAGGGCTCTTCCCCGAAACATCGATTTTCCTGCTGCCTAACCTGCTGTGCTTTTCCAGCACCATGCTAATCTACATCTCACCAGGTCGTGGAGATTTATCCTACTTTCTGCATTTTAAGATGTCCAGCACCACCTCCCCTATAATGTGGACATTTTTCAAGATATTGCTATTTATTTCCACAAGACATTTAGCTTCCATATCCTCCTCTTCAGTAAACACTGAGGCAAAATACTCATTTAATATCTCACCCATCTCCTGTGGTTCCACACATGGTTGGCCTTGCTGATCTTTAAGGGGAGAAAGTGAGGACTGCTGATGCTAGAGATCAGAGCTGAAAAATGTGTTGCTGGAAAAGCGCAGCAGGACAGGCAGCATCCAAGGAGCAGGAGAATCGACGTTTCAGGCATGATTCCTGAAGAAGGGCTTATGCCCGAAACGTTGATTCTCCTCGCAGTAGGTCAGGCAGCATCCAAGGAGCAGGAGAATCGACGATTCGGGCATAAGTTCTTATTCATTCCTGAAGAAGGGGCATAAGTTCTTATTCATTCCTGAAGAAGGGCTTATGCCCGAAACGTCGATTCTCCTGCTCTTTGGATGTTGCCTGACCTGCTGTGCTTTTCCAGCAACACATTTTTCAGATAACAGGGAGGATTTTCCTGTTATTTGGGTGGAACTGAGAAATAAGATGATAGTTTTGTAGGGATTGTCTATAATACACATAACTTACCTAATAATCAGTGTGAAATTGAGAAACAAATTTGGAAGGAGATTTCAGTTATCTGTAAGAATAATATGGTGGTTATGGAAGGGGATTTTAACTTTCCAAACATAGACTGCCATAGTGTTAAGGGTTTAGATGGAGACAAATTTGTTAAGTGTGCACAGGAAAATTTTCTGATTCACTATGTGGATGTACCTACTTGAGAAGATGCAAAATGTGACCTACTCTTGGGAAATAAGGCAGGGCAGGTGACTGAGGTGTCATTTGGGGAGCACTTTGGGGCTAGTGACCATAATTCTATTAGTTTTAAATTAGTGATGGAAAAGGATAGACTGGATCTAAAAGTTGAAGTTCTAAATGGGAGGAAGGTTAATTTTGACGGTATTAGGCAAGAACTTTCAAAAGCTGATTGGGGACAGATATTTGCAGGTGAAGGGATGGCTGGAAAATGGGGAGCCTTTAAAAATGAAATAAGGAGAATCTTGGGACTGTATATTCCTGTGAGGGTGAAAGGAAAGGCTGGTAGGTGTAGGGAATGGTGGATGACTAGAGAAATTGAAGTTTTGGTTAAGAAAAAAAGGAAACATATGTCAGGTATAGGCAGCAGAGATCAAGTGATCTCTTAGAATGTATAAAGGCAGTAGGAGTATACTCAAGAGGGAAATCAGGAGGGCAAAAAGGGGACATGAAATAGCTTTGGCAAATAGAATTAAGGAGAATCCAATGTGTTTTTACAAATACATTAAGGACAAAAGGGTAACTAGGGAGAGAATAGGGACCGCGCAGCAGGTCAGGCAGCATCCAAGGAGCAGGAGAATCGACGTTTCGGGCATGAGCTCTTCAGGCTCATGCCTGAAACGTCGATTCTCCTGCTCCTTGGATGCTGCCTGACCTGCTGCGCTTTTCCAGCAACACATGTTCAGCTGATCTCTAGCATCTGCAGTCCTCACTGTCTCCTAGAGAATAGGGACCCTCAAAGATCAGCAGCCTATTTGTGGAGCCATAGGAGATGGCGAAGATAATAAACGAGTATTTTGCATCAGTGTTTACTGTAGAGAGGGACATGGAAGATATAGAATGTAGGGAAATAGATGGTGGCATCTTGAAAAATGTCCATATTACAGAGGAGGAGGTGCTGAATGTCTTGAAACGCATGATAGTGGATAAATCCCCAGGAACTAATCAGGTGTACCCTAGAACTCTAGGGAGGTGATTGCTGGGCCCCTTGCTGAGATATTTGTATCATCGGTAGTCACAGGTGAAGTGCCAAAAGACTGGAGGTTGGCTAATGTTGGCTATTGCAGAAAGGTGGTAAGGGCAAGCCAGGGAACTATAGACCAGTGAACCTGACATCGGTACTGGGTAATTTTTTGGACAAAATCCTGAGAGACAGATTTACATGTATTTGGAAAGGCAATGACTGATTAGGGTTAGTCAGCATGCTTTGTGCATGGGAAATCATGTCTCACAAACTTGGTTGAGTTTTTTGAAGAAGTAGCAAAGATGATTGATGAAGGCAGAGCAGTAGACGTGATCTATATGGACTTCAGTAAGGCATTCGACAAGGTTCCTCATGGGAGACTGGTTAGCAAGGTTAGATCTTATGGAATGCAGGGAAAACTAGCCATCTGGATACAGAACTGGCTCGAAGGTAGAAGGCAGAGGATAGTGCTGGAGAGTTGCTTTTCAGAGTGGATGATTGTGACCAGTGGTGTGCCACAAGGAACAGTGCTGGGTACGCTACTTTTTGTCATTTATATAAATGATTTGCATGTGAACATAGGAGGTATAGTTAGTAAGTTTGCAGATTGCACCAAAATTGCAGGTGTAGTGAAGAAAGTTACCTCAAATTACAATGGGATCTTGATCAGATGGGTCAATGGGCTGAGGAGTGGCAGATGGAGTTTAATTTAGATAAATGTTAGGTGCTGCAAATTATACACTTAATGATAAGGTCCTGTGGAGTGTTGCTGAACAAAGAGACATTGGTGTGCTGGTTCATATTTCCTTGAAGGTAGAGTCACAGGTAGATAGGATAGTGAAGAAGGCGTTTGTATGCTTTCCTTTATTGGTCAGAGTATTGAGTATAGGAGTTGGGAGGTCATGTTGCAGCTGTATAGGATATTGGTTAGGCCACTTTTGGAATATTGCATAGAATTCTTGTCTCCTTCCTATTGGAAGGATGTTCTGAAACTTGAAAGGATTCAGAAAAGATTTACAAGGATGTTGCCAGGGTTGGAGGTTTTGAGCTATGGGGAGAGTATGTTTTCCTTGGAGCGTCAGAGGCTGAGGGTTGACTTTAAAGAGATTTATAAAATCATAAGGAGCATAAATAGGATAAATAGACAAGGTCTTTTCTCTGGGTTGGGGGAGTCCAGAACTAGAGGGCATAGGTTTAGGTTGAGAAGGGAAAGATATAAAAGAGACCTCAGGGGCAACATTTTCAGGCAGAGGGTGGTGTGTATACACTATGAGCTGCCAGAGGAAGTGGTGTCAGCTGGTATAATTACAGCATTTAAAAGGCATCTGGATGGGTATATGAATAGGAAGGATTGAGAGGGATATGGGCCAAGTGCTGGCAAATGGGACCAGATTAGGTTGGGATGGTCAGCATGAACGAGTTGGACTGAAGGGTCAGTTTCCATGCTGTACATCTCTATGACTCAATGATTCAATGACAGTGCATTTCATGCACCCACCACTCTCTGTGTAAAGAAACTACCTCTGACATCTGCCCTCAGCCTTCCTCCAATTACCTTAAGATTATGCCCCCTCACAATAGACATTTCCTCTGAGGAAAAAAGTCTCTGGCATTTAGACCTTTTTGGAACAGGGAGGTAAGCTGCAAGACAGCAGGAACCAAACAGTCAGTTCTGGGGGGGGGGGGGGCAGGGGAGATAGGCACAGAGGTATGGACGAACAAACAAAGTGTATCTCAATATTAGAGAAACAGATGGTGTTGCCTGTGGCAAGATAACATTGAGGGCAACTCGGGATGGGCAATAAATGCTGGCCCAGCCAGCAATGCCCACATCCTGTGAGTGAATAAAAATAAAATACAGAAATGTCTGAGAGCAAGAAAGAGAAAATTGAAGCTAACTTAATGTGAATGAGAGGAAAGGGTATTTGGAAAGAGGGTTTGTGGTAGAAATTTATGCAATGGAGGAAGTGTGCATTTTGAATGAGCCAATGAGATGAGGAGAGTTTTAGGGAAGTTAATATGTCGCAAAATGTAAAACAGTGACTTTTAAGTTGCAGAGATAAATAATTGCAGAGGTACAAGAAAGCACTTTGGTAATGGAGGAGGCTGGATTTAAGGTCAGTGGCCATCTAAGGCTCCAAACCTTTTAATTTGAAATGGTGACTAGGAATTTGATAGCATAAAAGCTGGAGCAGTACCACCAACACTGCCTGTGCAAAATCCTGCAAATCCACTGAGAAGAAAGACACATCAACATCAGCGTTTTCAACCAGGCCAACATCCCTAGCCTCAAGGCACAGATCACTGACCAGCTACGCTGGGCTGGGCAGGTTGTCCGTATAACCGACCTGACTCTTCTCCAAGCAGGTGCTCTACTCCCCGCTCCAAAACAGCAGGCAAGCCCCAGGTGGACAGAAGAAGCGCTTCAGGGATCCCCTCAATACCTCACTAGCAAGGTACAGCATTTCCACAGATGCCTGGGAATCACTGGCTCAAGACCATGCAAGGAGGAGAAGGAGGAGCAGCCGGGAAGGTGTGGAGCACCTCAAGATTTGCAGTTTGGAAAAACAGAAGCTAGGTGAAAACAGCATAATGAATGCACTGCCACATCAACGCTCTACCCATTCTTTCTCATGACCATCTTCTGCCCCAAGTGTAAGCTTGGGGGAAGCCACATCGGTCTGTACAGCCACCTACAGACTCTCCCTGACAGGGGAAAGGAGTCATCCTTGTCTGTGAGAGACAGCCGAAGATGAGCATAAAAGTCAGAAGAATCTAAATGCTGGTGAGAACAGAAGATGGCTTCACATTTGCTGCTGTTTGGCTTGAAGTGTTGACTCATCAAAGACTCAATAACATTCCAAAGCTGCCCTGACTCCAGGGTAATGTTTTACTCAGGTATCCATTGAGGTATCCCAGCCGGAATGTAAACACCAGAATAACATAATAAAATCAAAATACTGCAGATGCTGGAAATCTGAAACATAGAGAATGTTTGAGAAACTTGACAAGTCTGGCAGCACCTTTGGAAGTGGAACAGAGTGAATGTTTCAAGTGCAATATGACATCTTCAAAACTCAAAAGTCATATTGGACACACAGTCATGTTTAACATCACTTGGTGTATCTCAAAAATCCAACTATGACACAGTCTTTGCCACATTTGCTGCAGAGAAAGACAGTTGACTGAGAAGATGCAGGATTCCCTGGCCTCTATTTTCTCTGAGCTCACTTCTCAGCTGACTGGACATTTTATTTCTGACCACCTCCAACATCCTTTCAAAAAAACACCCTCCAGGCCATTAGCCATTATCTTCTAGATATCTATGTCAGTATACACCATCTTCAACCCTCCCTTTCAGTTACCCTAGTAGCAGAGCTACAGATGCCCATGATTTGTGAACCTGTGGTCAGTTCAACAAAAAAAGGCCTGTGCATATATGCTAAATATGGCTATGCCAGCCCAGTCTTTGTTGGTGCCTGATGAGGGTATGCTGATGGATTTACCTGGTCCAGTACCTTTATCATGCTGTCAACCAAGGGATTCTGAGGAAACACCTGAGTCAGTGAAAATGGCTTTTCCTCCTGTCAAGGTCTTCACATTATACAGGACTGCAAGGCAATTGAAGCTTTATTTGCTCTGTGTTTGGTGTTTTCAGTCAGGTTCCTGTTGTTCTGCACACTCATTCATTTAGATGCAATGTCTGCAGGTATTGCAATGTCAATAATTGTCCAGTCCTAAAAGCATGAAACTCCACATTGTCAATGGCAATAGATGGTGGTATGGCAATATTCTGCACTCTGGCTTTTGTCTTCCTGATGCTAATGATCAAACCATAATCTTGACAGCATGAGTGAGTCTATTTGTTTGCTACTGAAGGGATTCCTCAGTATGGAATGCTAGCATGGCATTCTTGGTGTACAGCAACTCTTTGATGAGGACTCGGCATACCTTAGACCTCAGACCTCAAGCAAAGGTGAACAGCTTTCTGATAGTCCTTTATGTAATAAGACACGATTTATAAATAACAAAGGCAAATAACAACAGCAAAAAGAAGAATATGTTAAAGAGGCAAAGTACAACCCTGTAGATCTCAAATGGTTCCGATGTTGCCCTGTCATAGTAGACTTGACCCATCATGTTGTTAAGGAGAGGATCACATTAGGCAGCTTCAAAAAATAGCTAACTTTCTCCACCAGCTTAAATAGACAGATCCCACTCCCATGCCTTGGTGACAATGCTTAAGATAATCTTTAATGATCTCTTATTCATGCTCGACTGAGACAATGATGTCAATTGTAGGTCTTCCAGCTATGAACCCAAACTGAGAATCCTGATAGATGTGTTCACGAAGGATCCTCATTTTTACCAGGGTAACAAGGGCAAATATTGTTAATATGATGCTCAGCAAAGAGCTGCCTCAAGTTTTCACAGTCCTTTTACAGTGTCACAATCTTTGCATCACACATATCTTGGGCACCAGCAGAGACAGTGAAGTTAGTCTAGATGCCTAGATGTCCCTGTTTCCCATGCTTGGTGAATTCAGACAGATCGAATCCGCATGTGGAACTCTGCCCATGCCAAGTGAGCAAATAGCTTTGCCAAGCTCCTCCACTGTGTGTTTAATTAGTATGACTCTCTATGATATCTAGACTTTCCTCCATATCAGAATACAACTCAAGTAGCGATCCTCCCATTTCTCAGACTTCTGATTGTAGTCATTGGCTTTCGCTTCCTTGTTTTCAATGGAGCCTTTTGCATTGCTGATTGGTCCCTTCATACATGACCATAGCATTCTTGCATTGAAGGACATCTGGATATTTTGGCAAAGCAACCAGTAATCATTGGCAAAATGCCTAGTAGTCTGTTGGACTTTACTTTGAGTGGCTGTTAGCACATTCAGAGTCTTCTCATAGATATCAATCTTGTAATTAATGAAAGTGGACTGCTTGACTTCAATAGCACTATCACAATGGTGTTAGCTTGGGATGTCTTGCACACACTATTGACCAGCTGTCTGTCGATCCTATGCTCATGATTCTGACATTCCAGCTTGCCAGTCAAAAGGTTGCTATCATCTTTTTCAATTTACCTGCTGCAATGGATTCTGTCCACATGTTGAGCAGTGTCTGAGCTCCAAGAACCAATTAAAGTAGATGAACCTTATTGGTCAAAGGCAACTGACTTTAAGTGGTTGGGAATTGACCAATGAAGCGTAATGGTCCTTCTCACTATCAGAGACAGCCTGTAGCATTTGTTCTCTATGCCAATTAAATTGGGGTTTTCACTTGTAGTGGCTAACTTCGGTGATGTGTTAACACAGTGTAGCTAAACTGGTTTGTCCTCTCTGAGCACAAGGTTGGCAAAATGTATAGGTACTTAAACTGTCCAATGTTCAATGGAAAACAGAGAACTATGTTTGGCACACTTAGTTACAGGAGTTTCCAAGAAGGTAACAATTAGAAATCAGTCTATTTTTGTGCTCCACTTCAGTTTTGTTTTTGTCAGGTTTACTCCCTCAGCCTTCAACTCCTGTGAGGAATCTGCAAGGCACTGGAGCTATCCATCCATAGCTGGGAGTGTGAGTCCTGACTGCCAGAGTTATTTTGGATGCCAATGGGCCCACATCGGGGAACTTACCTTCTGCCAAGTTCCTCTGAAGCTTGAAGCTGGGAGTTGCTATGGACCCTGTTTCTGGTGCCATGATGTGAGGCACTACTGAGGACTTGCTGATGGAGAGGCTGTGGAACAACAAGGAGAGATTTATACATGTGGTTTCTTTTTCATGTTGCTGCTAGCCATTGGTGTTGTCCAGTTCCTCCTTGAAACAAATTAGAGAACTCCAACCAGAATGTCATGAATGACTTTGCCTAGGTGTCCCACAATATCGAAGCAGTCAAACCACTACAAACACAAGCCGATACCAATGCAAAACTGTAGTTTTATTAGTAAACAAGTTACAATAACCTTTAATACCAAACATAATATCACTAATGCTATATAAAAACTCAAAGAACTGTGGATGCTGGAAATCAGAAATGAGAACAGAGATTGCTGAAAAATCTCAACAGGAATTGTGGCATCTGTAGAGAGAAATAACATCTCAGGTCCAGTGACCCTTCCTCAGAACTGATGGTAGCCAGGAAAAAGTTGCTTTTTATGCAGAAGATAAGGTAAGGGAGAGTGTAAGGAGTAAATGATAGGTAGAGACAATCCCAAAGAGACAGGATAGTTGGACAGACAAAGGAGTGGATAACAACCAGCCTGGGAGAACCAATGGGGACTATTAGTGGCTAACAATGGATTGTGTGTAATAACATGTGATAACAAGACCAGATGTGTGGGGTTTGGGGTAAAGACGTGGGAGAAGGCATCTCCAGCTCCAAAACTGTGGAAATGGATATTGAGTTCGGAAAGCTGTAGAGTTCCCAAGTGGAAAATAAGGTGTTGTTCTTCCAGTTTTGCTGGAGCACTGCAGCAAGCCTGAGGCAGACACATTGGCCAGGGAACAGGGTAGTGTGTTGAAGTGACAGGCAACTAGAATCTCAGGGTAATTGGTAATTTTTGTGGGCAGAACATAGGTATCCTGTGAAGTGGTCACCTAGTCCACACTTTGTTTCCCCAATGTGGGTCGGTGTGGACCTGTTGGGCCGAAGGGCCTGTTTCCACACTGTAATGTAATCTAATCTAATCTAATGTAATCTAATCTAATGTAGAGGAGACCACACTGTGAGTAGCAAATGCAGCAGACTAGATTGTGTGAAGTACAGGTACAGCGCTGTTTCACTGAGAAGGTGCGTTTGGGCCTTGGATACTGAGGAGGGAGGAGTAAACAGACAGGTCTGTTTGCAGAGGAAGGTGCCATGGGGCTGTGGGGAGGGGTTTTGGAGTGAAGGGGTAATGAGCCAGTGTGTCCCAGAGAGAACGATCCTTGCACAAGGCTGACAAGGCCACCCGTCTGACCTGAACAAGGTGAGAGGAGTTAAAAGGGGAGTTGTTCAGGTTAAGGATAACCTTGGCCAATTGGAGGAGGGTGGCGACTGGGACCGGTTCAGGCCTTATCTCCAAGAAGTACTGGAAAGCCCTGAGACCATCCTGATGGAGATGGATGTGTCAAGGGATTGCACATCAACGGTGAAGAGGATGTGGCTGGAGCCCACAGTCTAGATATTTTGAAACCAACGTAACATTAGAGGAACATCAGGCCATTGCGTCCACTATGGTCACTAACCTTATTTCATCTGATGATCTCCCTCCACTGCCTCCAGGCTCATGGTATCCCAACCCTACACAGCTCACTTCTACCTCCTTCCCAAAATCCACAAACAGGACTTCCTGGGCAGACATATTGTTTGTTTCTGCCTGCTCCTGCCCCACAGAAATCACCTCTTCCTACCTCAACTCAATATTTTTCTCTCCTTATTATTTTTCTCTTTCAATATTTTCAATGCTGAAGTCATTTAAATCCAGGTAGCACATGAATTACTGGTAGGAAATAATTTGAGAGTAAGGAAAACTCAAGCCAAAATATAAAAACATTTTTATTGGCCTTGACTGCATAAGGATGTCGTACACATCAGGTAATTCGAAATTTACACAAAGCCATTGATAAAGCAAACACCCTTAATACCCATTCCTACATTTGAGGAACCTTTTACAGGAATCTTAATTGATTACATATGACCCCTAGCTAAAACAAAAAGTGGGAATGGGTATTTGTTGACCATAATGGATGCATCTACTAGATTTCTGGAGGCCATTCCATTATGTAATACTCACAGCTAAAAGGATTGTAGAAGAACGACTCAAATATTTTACTAGATACAGACTACCCACTGAAGTAAAATCAGATCAAGTGTCAAATTTTACATCAAAGTTATTCAAGGAAGTTATGGATAGCTTAGGAATAAAGCGATTCAAATCCACTGCGTACTGTCCAGAATTGTAGGGAACATTACAATGGTGGCATCAAACTTTAAAGACCATGTTGTGGGCATCTAGTCAAGATTATTGAGAGGATTAAGATAAAGGGATTCCACTTGTACTTTTTGCAATTAGGGATGCACCTAATGAACCTACTAACTTCAGTCCATATGAATTAGTTTTTGGGCATGAGGTGAGAGGCACACTAAAATTACTTGAGAAGAAATTGTTAAGTCAGAGTTCAGAGACCACGTATTTGGACTATGTGTCAAATTTTAGGAAAAGATTAAATAGAGCAGGTGAGCTGGCTAGACAGTATTTAAAAATAGAAAAGCATATGATGAAACAGGAAGCTGACAAAATCAAAAATTCGTAATTTTGCTAGTGGAGATAAAGGGTTAGTGTTACTCCAAGTGGTATGTGAACCTTTAAACGTAAGGATTAGTGAGTGTATTCAAATCAAAAGGAACTTGAGTGAGGTGAATTATTTAATAAGAATGCCAGATAGAAAAAAAACTCACAGAGTATGTCATGTGAATATGCTCAAAAGGTATTTTGATAGGGAAAGAAAGCAAAATGAGCATGTTGCAACACAGAGTGAAGAACCAAATTCAGATAATTCTGCATTGGTCATTCGTCAAATTAAATTGGATAATGAGGAAGTTCTCAAATGTTGGGATAAATTATTGAGTTAACTCCCAGAGGAAAATTGAAATGACCTCGAAGAGTTATTACAATCACATGGGGAGTTATGTGGGAATAAGCTAGGAAGTACCAATCTCGTTACGCATGATGTAGATACAGGAAATGCTGTTCCAATTAAGCAACATCCTTATCAACATAACCTTCTAAAGTTGGCACAAGTTCAAAAAGAGAATGAGTGCATGCTCAAAGACAATATAATCAAAGTGAGTTGCAGCAAATGGAGCTCACTCATAATAATAATACCAAAACCAAATAGTACCAAATGATAATGTGTAGATTATGGCCAAGTCAATGCAGTTAGAAAATCTCATTCACATCCTATTCCATGTTTGGAAGACTGTATTGAGAAGGTGGGACAAGCAACTTACATTTCAAAATTGGGCTTACTCAAAGGATACTAACAGATGTCTTTATCCAACAGAACAAAGGGAATTTCAGCTTTCATGACACTGAATGGACTGTACCCATTTAAAGTTGTCATTTGGGATGAAAAATGCACCATCCACATTTCAAAGACTAACTAATAAAGTTTTTTTTCTAGATTACCCAACTGTGTGGTGTACATTGACAACGTTTAGTCACACATGGAAGGAACATTTGGAGCATCTATCAGAAATATTTGATCAGCTTCAGAGGTGCAAGCTTGGTGATAAACCTAACTAAGAATGAATTTGTCAAAGCCTAAGTTACGTTCCTGGTCTATGTTATCAGACATGGACAGGTGTCCTCATGGGATGCGTAAACAAAGGTTATTGGGGAGTTTCCCATACCATTGACCAAGAGAGCAGTACTACAATTCTTGGGATTGAGTGGTTTTTATCAAAAGTTCGTACTGAATTTTAGCAGTGGAATTTCTCCATTGCCTGACTTGTTGAAGAAGTGCAGAAAATTTCAGTGGACAGAGGAATTTCAGAAGGAATTTGACAGCCTGAAAGCTGGGTTAACCATTGCTCCGGTTTTAGCCACACCTAATTACCCAAAGCCATTCAAGGTGGCTATCGATGTGAGTGATGTGGGTGTCGGTGCTGTATTCTTGCAAGAAGATGATGAGAATATAGAAAAACCTGTTGGGTACTTATCTAGAAAATTGAACAATCATCAACAGAAATATTCCATGATTGAGAAGGAGACCTTGAATTTTGTGTTGGCATTGCAACATTTCAACATTTATATTGCCAGTAATGTTTCTGCGGCAATAGAGTATACTGATCATAATCGCTTAAAGATTTTGGAAAAATTTAGGGACAAAAATACCGGACAATTTAGATGGAGCTTATTACTGCAGTCATTCAATTAGGAAATTATTTGGCAGAATAGGAGAACTTAATTGCCAACATTTTGTCGCAACTTTGATGAAGGAAGTTGGAGGTGTTCAGTAGCAGGGAAAAAATTGACTGAAATGGACTGTAGTTTGCACACTTAGAGTCAATGTAATGATACATATTGCACTAACAGTATAAGACTGAAGGTTTTTAGAAATGAAGTCAACCTTTTTATATTGATGGTTCTGTTTTTAAGGATGGAGGTGTGACAATACTATGGCTTTAAGACGTGTATTTTTTCCTGTGTTTTTTAATAAAGAAAGGTTAAGACAGAGGCGCCAAGCAGTTTGAACCAAAACCAATAAAGTAAACAGCTTGTGAGGCTTTAGAGTCTAGTTAGAGTCTAGATTATCTTCTTAATATATTTTGAAGGGGTTTGGTTTGGTCCAGAACAATGGGCTCTTTCAGATTGTGATTGGAACTGTCCCATATGGATCAAGTTTTCCCAGATTCTGGTGTTCTGCTCTTTAACTAGTTCATCAGTAGTGATTTTTACTTGTTCCTGCAGCAACCTAATCTCAGATTAGTTGGCCGTGGGAATCTTCTAGGCTGCATGTTATAGCTATTGCTGTGGTTATCTTACTGACCTTCATTCCTAATTTATTATGTGTTTCTCGCCATACGTCTTGGGCCATGGGAACCTGGGCTGCTATAGACTTCAGTCCATTTGGGACACTTTTTGAAAAGGTATTATCTGAGAGTGTCCTCCCATGTTGGATGAGGGGATACTTGTCCAGTTTTGCTAGCGAGCATCTTACTGCTCCGTCCATTACTAGATTTCTCTTCCATGTTATTATGTTATGGCAAATGGCTGTAGTTGGGGTAAGCTAAATTCTTGTTGCACCCGAAGTTTGAGATGTGTAGAACTAGCACACAGTGACCCTTCCGACACCACCCATAGGTAGATCTTTAATCTTTAACCCCTTCTCATGGCATGGCTGTACAGTATCCTGCACCTGTGTATTATGTCTACTCCTCATTCCCTGATCAATCTCTAGATCCTTGTCAAACTACAGGTCTGTGTACCTGACTTCTCTGACTTTGGGTCCACAAATCCGACCTCTGGCTCCTTGTTCCAGGTAAAAACACCTAACTGTAATGTAGACCCAGTCTCTTGGGCTCTCCGAATTTATCTTCCTTAGACGTACATGGGAAAAAGCTATTTAACATTCTCACTTACTGTGCGAGGAAGAACATTCTGATGTGCTGGGTGTCTGAAAACCCTCCGGGCCTGTTGGGGTGGCGTAAATCTCTTTGGATTCCCTCACAAAACATGGTGCACCATAAAATGGAACTTTTTTATAAGACATGGCAGCCGTTTTTGAATTACCTGAAAGCAGACTTGTCTGCCTTTTTTTAATAATACATTTTTATTAAGAAAAAATAGGTTTTTAAATATTACAACAAATATAAAACAATGCAATTCAAAACAGTATAAAAAAGTACAAAACTAAACCCAAGTAACAAAAAAATTCCCCAACCCACCCTCCTATACGAATGTATAAACATATATAGAGAAGTATAAAATTAAAAAAAACCTAAACTATTTAACTAAATAAATAAATACCTAACAACAAACAAATAAATAGTAATAACTCAGCCCAGCGGTGGGCGGCACGGTGGCACAGTGGTTAGCACTGCTGCCTCACAGCGCCAGAGACCTGGGTTCAATTCCCGCCTCAGGCGACTGACTGTGTGGAGTTTGCACGTTCTCCCCGTGTCTGCGTGGGTTTCCTCCGGGTGCTCCGGTTTCCTCCCACAGTCCAAAGATGTGCAGGGTCAGGTGAATTGGCCATACTAAATTGCCCATAGTGTTAGGTAAGGGGTAAACGTAGGGGTATGGGTGGGTTTCGCTTCGGCGGGTCGGTGTGGACTTGTTGGGCCGAAGGGCCTGTTTCCACACTGTAATCTAATCTAATCTAATCTAATCTAAAACACTCATACATTCACAGTTCCTCCTCCCTGGATATTGGACTCCTGAAACACAATCGTTACAGCTATATAAAAGCCCTTGTTAGTGTGGAAGATAAATCTTTGTTCAGGTATTTCAAGAAGGGTTGCCATGTCTTGTAAAAATTCTCAGTTTTGTGGTGTACCATATTTGTGAGAAAATCCAGGGGAATATGCTCCATAACAATCTTCCGCCAACCCGACAGGCCTGGGGGGTTTTCTTTTTTTTTCATAGATATTTTTATTGGAAATATAACATTTTTACAAGTTTACAAAAATAAAAAAAAACTCTCAAGTACAAACATTGATATACAATTAAATCTTAAATAAATAATAACCAAAATTTAACAAAAGAAAAATACAGAGAGAAAAAAACTCAACTAACTATTAATCTAACCTACAACTAACCAGAGTGTATAATTAAGTCTCTTATTTTATTCAAATAAGAGAAAGAAGAAAAAAATCAACTGATAACACAGAAATTGGATAGTGAGATACATACTCGGAATGTGTTAACATCAAATGTAACAAAACCCGTATTCCTGCGGGATTCCTCTTCCAAGAGGCCCCGGACCAGCCAGGTGCGCAATCTCAATTAAATAAAAGCCCTTGTTAGGATATCCGAAATATCGGTATTTATATAATTCAAGAAGGGCTGCCATATTTTATGAAATAATTCGGTCTTTCGGTGAACCATATTTGTAGGGAAGTCAAGGGGAATACATTCCATAATTAATCTGTGCCAGTTTGAAAGTCCAGGGGGGCCCTCAGCCACCCAGTTTACCAAAATATTTTTCCTTGCACAGAAAGAGAGAATAGAAAATAATCTCTTCCTGTACATGTCCAGGGAGGGAAAGTTCGAAAAGCCCAAAAGGAGAGATACAGGGTCCACTTTAATTTCCATTCCTAAAATTTCTGTCAGGGTACTTGCTACTTTAGTTCAGTATCTACGGATCTTATAACAGATCCATAGGCAATGTACAAGAGGGCCCACCTCTATTTTACATTTGGGACACATTGGAGATGCTCCTGCCTTAAATTTTGCCAATCGATCCGGTGCTATATGGGCCCTATGAAGTATCTTCAGCGAAATAGCCTGAGTTCTGTTACAGATGGTGATTCTTCTGGCGTTTTCCCAAATGTCATTCCACGTTTCTATAGAGATTTCTAGTCCCAATTCCTGATCCCATGTTTTAAGCAGATTGTCCATATCTCCTGATACTTCATCATGTAGTAGATGATAAATAGTACTGTTGGAAGATACCCCCATTGGCCGTAGCACTCTACATTCTCTATCTGATTTATAAAGACAATCTAATAACGTAGTCTTCTTCTGTATTTAATCTCGAATTTGGAAGTATTGAAAGAGGTCTCCATTAGGTAATCTGAATTTCTGACGCAGCTGTTCAAAAGACATCAGGACCCCCTCTTTAAATAGGTCCCCTAAACATGAGATATCCCTGGATCTCCAGAGTTTAAAAGTGGCATCTGTAACCCCCAGTTGAAATCCCCATGCTCCCACTATCGGAGCATAGGGGGATGTTTTATGTGCGTTTCCCTCATTTTGCTGCATTATATTCCAAGCTTTAATTGTGTTTAGTATTATAGGGTTTTTACAGTGATCCGTAATGATTTTCCTCTTGTCTGAAAATAAAAGGTTAATAAGTGGGCATTTTACTTGAGAAGCCTCGATGTCCAGCCAGATTGATTGCGGGTTAGACAAGACCCAATCAGCTATGTAACTTAATAAGGAACTTAACTGATATTTCCCAGATAAAGGAACCCAACCAGCCATATAATTTACGTAGTGCCAGCCTCGGCAGCATCACCGGAAGCATTCTCATAGGGTATAGGAGATAGAGCAGGACATTCATTTTAATTAGTGCTATTCTACCCAACCAGGAAATTGGAAGGTCTCCCCATCGCTGGAAGTCCTGCCTTATCCTTTCCAGTAAATGCACAAAGTCAGCCTTGTATAACTGACCAAATACTGGGGCAATAAAAATGCCTAAATATAAGAAACC